>NW_018485485.1:0-5451 GCF_002113885.1 Mizuhopecten yessoensis
GGAGACCATCAAAAAGTACAAGGAGAATACGACAAGCTGTTCGTATGTATGGAGGACATATAGTTTGAATATTTAGATAGTGTACAATATGTACGTGCGTTTCAGTCTGAGCTCGATTTCCGAATAATTTAATAAACCTTAAGCTTGATACAATTAAGTATTACGGTTTATTGATACAAACATGTTATACACAAAACAGCTCGTCACTCACACTCGCCTGGATCAGTGTTATGACGGAGATTTGTACGGCCCTAAAACGCCCTGACTTACATACAGTACTACGATGTGTAACAGCGGTATGGCCAACGACAGCCCAGACGTCGTAATCATGTCAATTTCTGACAGACTGACAGACTGACAGCCCGGACGATCAACACGCAGTGTCTATTTCACCCCATGTCGCTAAGACAATCATACACTCTGTCGCCTTTCAAGTCTAACCTGAACACTGGGTCGCTATCCACGTGTAGCAACATGCACTAATCATTCAATGTCTCTTTCATAAAGTAACTTCGGATTATAAACAATACGATATATATATACCAGTTTTTCAATAAGGAATATATATTTCGTTGGTAGCTTACTCATTTTTGTAAAAGTTTGCCACTCCAAATATTTTTTTAACGAGCATTAATATTGGCTTTTAAATCCTAGGATGGATCCTGTTCGAAAGGTGTGAATTGTTTCTCTTTCCGCTGTATACACCGCACACCTTTCGCACGGAAGCGGTTACGCATATTGTTCAGGTTACGTGAGACAACTGTCCTCGGGACTCACCAGTGCTTCCGTGACACCAGGGAGTGAAAAGCTAACGTTTGATGTTCCAACCTGAACTAATTGGAATAATTGATTTGGAATTAATTATCTTGAAAAGTGATTTTCGTTAGTTATAAATTAGTGATAATTTTCGTAAGATGTAGCAGATTTTCAATACACTGATTCTGAAAATTCGTCCGGATTTTAATGTGAATTCCTGAACGTCTAGTTTGCTGGACTGATTTAAGCATAATACTCTGCGATTGGATGTTGTAAAATTCAGTTGGAAATTTCTGTATTAAAGGTAAGAACCTTCAGAACAATTATATAGAGATGACATATATTTGAAATTTATATACTTTGCGAATACTGTGAAAAAATAAACTTGTAAATATAAGTGTATTAATGTAAGTCCGTGGAAAATAGTTTTGACGAAAAATGTTCAATAAATACCTTACAATTAAATTCCAATGGTTTAGTAATACACTACTATAATTTAAAAATGATCAAAAAAGACGAGACGTTCATTTTATTTAATTTAACTTAATCTAAATATATGAATTTACTTGAAATTAAATTGAACGAGAATTAAATAAAACGTTTTTCCCCAGCAATAGAGTAAATAAGTCGAAATGCATTGACCAATTCAGCTATTGATAAAATAATCCCGATTTTTATTTACTTCAAACTTAATTGATAGCGATTGGTAGGTTTCCTTCCAAGCTATTGACATCAGGAAAGACAATATCTACATAGTTATATCTTTATTTCCAAACAAACGTTTTATTTCTGTTCCCTAGCGCCTTGCTTGGCGATACCTCACGTTTTGCCTTAGTGGTGAACGTTCGCCCAAATGAGACAGGAAATACCAAAATCTGTAAAATGGTAGTTGTGATACAAGCGGTTAACCCGTTGAAAGTATAATGCGACCGAGTGGAATATTATGCTGGGTGTTTTCGGCATGTTTTTGATTGATTGATTGATTGATTGATTGATTTGTTTTACGTCCGCTTCACTATCGTGTAGTTCGGTTATCTAGCAGACTATGCACTGCTTTTTGATTGATTGATTGGTTTTACGTCCGTTTCACTACCGAGTAATTCGGTTATCCAGCAGACGGTGCATTGTTTTTCACTGAAGAAGAACTTTATAGTCGGCATTAGATACACGTTATCGCATGGAGGCAAGTCGAAAAAAATACAAACAAAACGATTCTACCGTGTGTCACAATGAAAATTTGTGTGGAAGGATTTGTGGAAATTCAAAAGTACACGGAAGACAGTTTACAGTTTGGCCGCTGAAATAAAGGATACATTTTCTATTGTACTATTCTATACATATTTATTATCAATAGTAATCCCAAAGGTTTTATCACTCCCAGCCCCTATGAGTCATATTTCATAATTACCCGTTTAGATCAATTTTATATCCATATAGATCGGTCGATGGAGTTTGTCGGGGGTGAAGGGTTGGGGATGGTATATGGGTGGGTCGGAGTGATGTCATTTGTTGTATAATTGTTGTGTAGGTGATGGGGCTAATTAGTCATTAATTAATTTCTTATTAGCTCTGTTATTAACCATCCGTGCCAATTTAGATGTTTAACTAATTCTTGATTAAGAAATGTACACATTTGAATGACGTGTACACATTCATGTTTTGGACGATGACACATATGCGTACACACTAATTAAAAATTCATGTACGTATATTCATAAATTTGTATTATACACATTTAATGTATAAAATTTATCTCCCTTATAATTTTGTTGTGGAACTCTTCAAAAGGAGATTAGATATTACAGCAAGGTAGCATGCTGCCTTAAGTTACATTTTTGAATATATAAGCATTTTGTAACACACGCTAACTGGACAAATTTTGTCTATTGAGTGATGTTACGAATAGTTTCCTTTGATAAATCTTCGTTGGGAATAGCACATTCAAATTGTGTTGCTTAATAGCCTTAATTCGCGTGAGAGGACATATTTCATAAAACACTTTCATGATTGGGCGCTCAAGCGTTATACATCGACAACACCTAAAATAGCATTACTCGGTATATTTATCTTATAATAGCAGGGCTTGTTAGGTCATGGAATATTTAAAGAGGCATAATCGTTCGAGTGGCCAATCTGTGATCCGGGGGTCGGAGGTTATGGAGGTTTTGTCCTCGCAAATGCGTTGGTCATACTAGGTTTACAAAGTAAAGAACATTTATGATTAATCTATAATACGTGGGTTGGAAAGTATATTTCATTTCAAAATCTTGTATTAAATTAGTAAGATCTAAAGGGGATTGGGCAACAGGCAAAGCCTATACAAGCCTCTCCCTTGGAATTATATTGAGGTTTGGAAGTTAGTGACGTATTGGAACATACCCGTCGACAATCTCTGTCCTAACAAAGGTTTCCGCTCGCTACCCGTAGTGACAGACGCTGAGGTGGATGAGGGTGTGTATTTGGGTTGTTAACAGGGTGTACGCTAGCTGCTGTGTGTATGCTCACATGGCAGTTACGCGCCTATTGAATATATTTCTGTAAAGTGTGAAACTTGCTAATTGCATTCTTGCTGAAACAACTTTTAATATCTAAATCTACAGGTAAATTTGACTTAATAAAAGGATCAAACACTGTCTGTTCAAATTCTCCTTGAAATTGACAACCTGATTTGAAATATGTGTACATTTTGTACGTAGAATTCTATATTGAATGATAGGTAGATGCACTTCAATTATTTTTAAAAAAAATGATGAGACATGTAACAATTCATTTTGATTAATTGTTTAAAAGGAATATATTCTACAATTTGACATGAAAAGACTCTTAGTATGAAAAGAGAACTTGTAATATAGAGGTTATAATATAGAGGTTATTTTGTGTAAACATTTACTGTTTATATAAGTAAGTTTTGTTTGGTAAAGTACACACATCACGTTGTGCAGGTCTAAGTGCATGTGCATTGGAACGAGGCGTTGCAATGCACATTGGTCTCTGTCCTTTTAACCGATCTGTTAACGCGAGCTACCTGTACGATTTACCTGTGTGCACGGTTTGTGAGTTTCGAGGAAACATTTGACTGTTTTGTGCACACATGCGCATATGGTGATATTATATTCTTGTTGTGTTTGTATTTTTTCAGGTGTAAGGGTGGGTCGAGGGTGTGGGGTGTGCCACTAAGTGGAGTGTGTGTGTGTGTGGCGAGGGGTACACAAAATCAATAATTCCAACTGCTCTTATCTAGGAGCACTGGATACAAAGATCTCATAGTCGAAATTAATTAAACAAAAAAATACAGACAAACTACATATACAACAGGACAATACAAATATATAGACCTATTGTCTGGAGAAGAATTCCTGGAAAACAGAAGTGAGTTGTTGTCAATCAAATCAACCGTGTCTGGTACAATGTTAAAAGAAAATTGATTGATTTCCATCGCTGTGTGAAGTTGACAATACCGTATATACACCTTGTCGTGTTGTCGTTAGCTGGTGTTAAGTGTTAAGCATGCCTTCAAAGAAAGCAGCGAAGTAAATAAAAACACACGTTGTTGATGTCTTGTTTACAAGTTGTGTTTTTGTGAAATGTGTCAATTTCGAAGTGATGTATCAATGTAAAACACGTTTAATGTGACAGTTAATTAATTCCTATTTGTCTCACTTCGGATTTTTTTCACGTCATAGTCGTTTTTGCATTACGTCATGTGCAGGACTGCAACGAATCTGCACTTTCTTTTGTTTGGCTGAAACCTGAATTTCTCAAATATTTCTAGATTCTAACATTAATATACTCGCATCAACAGAACTTACCTGAGAGAAAATTGAATAAGATACTAGTTGACGTCTAGCAGAGAGACACATTTATTTTAAGAATAAGATCCATTTGTTTGATGTTCAAAGTTTTGTACGATGAGTGTGTTTGTCTTTGTTTCGGAGTTCATTTTATTCAATGCCTCCGCTAGGAGTCGAACTCGGGACCTCTGGCGTACCAGTCTTACGCTCTACTGAATGAGCTTAAGAGAAATTCTCCCGAGCCGAGTCGGTAGGAAACTGCTAGTATTTTACCAGGGTGACATCATTATTAAGTTACAAACTCATTTTAATAAATACTTGCATAGCACTAAATACGTAATTACATTAAGAAGAATACAATTTGGAATATCGGCCAAAAATAGATATGGAACCTTGGCACGTGTTTATGAAACCGTGCTCGTGTTTATGAAACCGTGCTCAGGCATGGATTTTGTGATCAAACTTATTTTCTTGCAATTCGCTTGTATCACGGTCAATACGTCAAACGCAAGTTTTAAAAACAGTATTCGGCTTTATTAGTCCCAAAATTCTTCCAAATAATTGAAAATATAAATTTAAAAAATCGCCGGCACAAGAAATTGGGTGAGAGCATAAAAGACGTATTGATCAAAAGAACGGCTTCTGCTAATATCAATTGTGTAGCTTCGTTTATAATTGTTTCAATATTTAAATGTTTTGTCATGCGACAGGGCGAGATTCTTTTTGGGCAATTAAAGCGTTAAATTTCGTACATATATAGATATATTATTATTTATACGAGTTTAAGATAGATGGTCACTGCTTACATCTAATATCTTTGTTTTTTTAAGAAGGTTACTCTTGGGTGATATGGCTGCTATGGTGCTTATGTAACACCCCCCCCACCCCCTTCTCCTTTCTCAAC
>NW_018485486.1:0-5453 GCF_002113885.1 Mizuhopecten yessoensis
CTATTAAGGTGTCTTGTTCCATAATATTGTAATATTAATGTTGCTTACTTATAATCACCCTCACAAATTAATAGCAGTTTAGATAAAACAAATAAACTTGTTATGCTGTTATGAGCATAAATTAAGCTAATTGCTTAGCTGCCTTCTATAAACATCAAATGTATTTAGTATCTCTCTTTACCTATTAAGGCGAACGAAAAATGATTGATATTCGCTGAAGATACAATTCGTTAATGAGTCCGTTTGCAATTTTAAGAGAAAATAAATCTCCTGTGAAAATAAATTGATTTACAGTAATTAGCAACAAAAATATGCATTTAGATTAAAAGGACAGTATCCAATAGTTCATCAATATTGGATACCGCCACCCTTTAAGCATCGATGCACTTTTTTTATTCAATAAATAATATTGTCTTTCAGTGAACAACATGTAGTTAAAATCAAATTTATTTATTTTACAACAGTTATGAAAAAAAGATTTCTCAACCCATATTTATCACACTAGTTGGCCCGAATGGAAGCCTGCACATGACCTTGTTGTGGGAGGAAACCGCAGGACTCGGACACATTCCACGTGGTCGAACAGGTGTCCGTTATACCTTTTCACGTCGGGAGATTGAACCCCGGCCGTCTTGGTAAAATGCCACCGCACTATCCACTGCACCACCCGACTACCCAAAAAACTATTACTTGGTACATGTAATACAATCTGGAAATATTTTCCTTAAAATGTCCATACATGTATAAGTTATCCGGTGTTTTTATCTTGATCGGATACTACTTCACCACGTACTTTGTAGTGTTCATTTGGTATCAGTGTGCACGAGTTTTTATTTAAGGAATAATTTTCCAGTTTGGCCAGGCTATGGGGCGATAACTCCAATTGAGCACATGTAACTTTGATAAATGAAGCAATCTGAAATATATTTACTCGTGCTCAACAGGAGCTATCACCTAATGACTTGACCAAAATAGAAAACTAAGCCTTACATTTACAGTACTTTTACGTGAATGTTCAATAACTATTGTATTCGTTATTCAGATCAGGAGACATACACTTTTAAGTGTGATCAGTTCAATAAAAGTAGCATTCTGAAATATACATATACCTTGGTTTACTCTGCCCAATTGCGTCCCTTTTCCCGAAAAAAATTGAATTATATTTATTTTTGTCGACGTCATGGAAACTTGTCACGTTCTATGATCAGACTATGAGACGATAAATCCAGCACGTGGGAACAATGGCTGTTGAGTGAATGTAATTGTAGACTGTGAATATTAAAAATAAATATCCATTTGCACAACAGATAAGTGCAATTTGAAACGTAAGATGAATTCATATGTATTGTATTTGTTTTTATAATATCGCTTTATAGTGTACATTTAATCTTATCCTGTACCTTTTGATAACTTTATTGGATGGGTGGACAGAATGCCATCTTTCTACAATCTATAGTTTTACATATAAATCTGGAGTATTAGCATTGTGATATCTACATGATAATATCTGTTTCAAAAAATAGACAAGTGATTTATTTGTGGAGGGATTGCCGTAAGGTTGAAAAAGAGAAATACCAACAGGATAAAGTGTGAAATAACGCGAATCTTACGGATATATAACGCGAAACTATTATATAAGCAATTGTTTAACAAAGTGTTTAGATATTACACATACACGTTTTGAAACACAATTCTAAAAACAAACATGCATCAGATAGTATGTAAAAAACTAGAGACTTTCTTACAGTTTTTTAAATGACCAATTTGGCGGCCGTTTTGAAAATGTAAAATTTCACCTAATTCTACTCTTGATTAATAACTAAAATAAGTTTCGCGTTATATCGCGTAGTTCATTTTTTTTTTCATCTATGAAAATGAGCTCTATAGGCTTTCGTAATGTAAAGGTCAGGTACTATTTTTACATAAGAATATTTAATACTTTCCCTGAAATGCTAATTTAAGCTTTAGGTAAAGGTTACCAAAAAGTTAAACAATTTATGTTATTACCATTTTCGCTTTTGTAAAAATATTTGTTGAAATCCTTTTTCTAAGAAATATTCCATCAAAATCAAATGATATGATGCATTTCACGGGATTAGTTATTTCAAAATTTGAATATATAAAAATAGAAATAAAAAAGGAAAAACAGAAATACAACAGGGGGTGAACTTAGGACCTTTACTTTGAAAATGCTACTCTTTACCTAAGACAATGCATTGGTATCTTTTATTTTAAGATCGCTTTGTTCATCGTGTGGATGGAAATATATCCTTGTCTGTAAAAATAACGTGGCTAGTCTGCATATTCCACACATACAACACTGATATCAACCTCTTAAAGAATAAGCATCAAAATTACAACGTGGCAGCCGTGATACGTCTGTCGTAGATTATGTATCGGTGTCCGAACAAACATTATAATTTGTTATTAATTTTACTAGTTTACATTGTATATTTGATACATAAAAGTTGATTGAATTAAAAAATAATGTTTTAACATAGCATGTGACGAAAAAACAATAAATACTGTTGTTTTTCGAATATTGTGTGTCGAATTGAAAGTTCAAGAAGTGAAAGGTTGTTCCTAACGCAAGCATACGTGGATGACAAAGAAGAACTCGATAGAGTGAAAACAAATTGTACCGTATTACGTAGAAGTAGTGTGAACAAAGGGGTTAATAAAAGGATAATTGGATGTGTTCCGAAAGTCTACGGCTCCCGTGGACTAGAAAGTTTACAAAAACTGCTCTTGGTACTTCATTGTTCCGTACAAGTTACAAAATAAACGATCCGTGAGCCATCAATGAAAATTGAAAAGAAAAATAGTCAATTTGAAAATAAATTCTGTTTCACTTTTGTTAAATAGACATTTAATATCTAACCGCACTGGTGGCTAAAGGGTATCAACGCTTCGATGCAGTGTCCAATTGCCAATTTATTTAAAGCAATCGTTTAATGGACAATTAAAGAGCGATTTGTGTTTGCAAAAGATAATAAAATTCAAGGATTATTTCGCTCTTACCTTTTGGAAAAGTACCTCAAAATACATCTAGTCGAGCGTAAACTTCTTTTAAATGTTTCCAATAAATACCAAAACAGAAACTATGTTTTTGGCAATGATAAGTACAAGGAAAAATAGGAAAAATAAAACGTCAAAGAAGTCAGCAACGTTTTTCCATTTGACAATACTGTGAGGCTCGGATGAGGAGTTTTGTGATTCCTGTCTGCTTCTGTCGTCACTGGGATGTCCCCCAATGGTGTCATCACGTGGTATATTCAGGTCCTGTTGGTAGTGATTGTCCCATGTTTCCATGCGATGTCCTGATCTACACTGAACGTGTCCAGTCTTGTTGATCCTCCCTTGATACAATCTTCTGTTGTCTTGAGTCGACGACACGTTATCTATAGGCTGGGAATAAAATCCGTCAGCGCACAAATTGGAGAACGTTTCTGATGATGCATCACAATTTGACCTTCTCCTCATCTCCCTTTTGGATTTGGAGCAACATTTTGTGCAGGACATACACCGGAGCCACCGTGGGACATCCTCGTCATCACGTTTATGGTGCAACCGTAGTACAAGAATCGTACATATTGTGATAACTGTACCTATCACCAAATCTCCTAGTAATAGATACGATATTCTGGGTATACTGGGTTGGCTTGTACTTGGCAGGCTGTCGGAAATGATAGTTAGAAACACAGACATTGCAAGCAATACAGTTATAGAAAATCCCACTCGTTCACCTGATTCTGCGGGAAGAAGGAACACCATCACATTCAAAAGTCCCATGACACTTATAGGCGCCAAGATATTAACAATATGGAAAGTCGGACGGCGTTTAAATGTTATAATTAGAAATAACAGATGACCACCTAGTACACTATCCACAGCTATTTCTGTCCCTTTCAATTCCCATAGACCACTTGGAGTGAACAGCTCAAGATCCATTTCATCAAATGTGGGTTGAAGAATCAATTCGCCGAGTAAATACATCCATGGTGAGAAGACATATTTACACTGATGTACGTCAAACGGAAAATACGTGACGTCAGCGGAACATGTGGTCTGGTACACATCCCCGGGCATCCATAACATCTTCCCGTCCGCAAGCACACGGACACTCACTCTGTCAAACCCCAGCGGTTCTCTCTTCTCATATGGCTTTGCGTTGACAATTTCCGGTTTCCATACCTCACTTTGCGGGATCAAGAAGGAAGGTATGCCACCATAGACACTAGGATCCCATCTCATGTTCGTATCCTGCCACTCAAAGATGAAAATGCCAACAATAGTAAGCTTACCAGTTTTCTCCTCGTATTCCCTGATAGACAGCATTGTGAAAGATACGTGCACTTCTGTTGGCTGTGTGAGATCGGCTGTTGGTCGTATATTTTTGTTATACTGTGTTGTTAAGTTTGAGTAGAGTCTGTTAAGATCATCAAAACCTTGTCCGAATACTGTTCCGCATAAGACTGATAACCCCACCAACAAGCTTAAGGCTACTATCAAACCCATTTCACCACTGTCAATCTTCTACCACAATGACAGATGATAAATCCAAAAACATTGTCATATAGTTAACCTGACCTAACCAATTGCAGTTGTGTGAGACACAAGTGATACACATAAACGAATGTTGATTTATTAATGTCACCTAGAATATTGCATTGTACTTGTTCATTGTGAATGAAGCCTCGACATGCCGAGTGCGTTTCGTGTTTATTTGTGAATATTTCATGAAGCTTATTTGACGAAATGGAAATGCTGGAATACTAGATGATTTACCTGTATTATAACCATTCAGTGTAACGGTATTGAGTTAATAAAAGGCATAGGAAAGTCACTCAGTACGACTGTTATGACTCTTTTATAGAAACATCAAAACATTTCAACGCTTGTATAATTTGATATGGACGATATATATATAAATGCATTGCCATCCCATTTAAAATACATCAATGTCTACTAGTGAATAAAACGTATGAACAGCCATCACTTTATCACCAAGCTATACCTTCCCACGGTATAAGCTAATTCAACAAAGTAATGCTATTTCAATGAAATTAAATGTAGCGTCTGATTTAGGTATGTAAGTCTTATATTTTTTATGTATATTGTTTAGAGAATTAAACAAACTTTATTGAGCTGTTTGAGTATAACGTTACCCTAACCTGTATACTGTTTACTGGTTAGCTAGTCATCCAAATATTAAACCCCTAATAATTCATATTACAAGACACCAATAAAACATCGGAATTCAAATATGTAATTTGGGTATATTCAATGTGTACTTTAGCTATGAAAATGGTACATAGCGTCATTAATCTAGTCTGCAATGAGACACTAAGGCCGATGTCTTCATAAAAATAGTTCACTGGTATTATCACATGTCAATCTCTTTTGCTACACTATTGTAAGCCGTAAACACTATTGTAAGCCGTAAACTATTG
>NW_018485487.1:0-5464 GCF_002113885.1 Mizuhopecten yessoensis
GCTCTTCATCCCAGCATGCTACTGGCCAAATATCATCACCCTGGGTCTTTTGATTATTCAGAAGAAGTTGTTTGAAGATGTTTTTTTAAACATTCAAGCCCAGTGACCTTGAAATGCTATGTGAGCTATAAGAAACAGTCATGGATTCCCTAAACAGGAGCAAGGAATACATCACATAACACACAATCTATTGAAGACCAGGGCCAAAGGTTTACATAACCTGCATATCTTGTCTTTAGTTTTGTAAAACATTGTCAGAGCAGGCACACCATATAATCTCCAGATTATCAATTTTTCATTATACATGTACCAGAAACAGAATAAAATCAAAGAAAGATCCCATTATGTCATCAATGTTCTACGCCTTCATGTCATCTCTCTTTTCAAGATTAGGAGCTTAACAGATTCCAGATAAACAGGAAGTGATCTTTAATCCCTGAAGACCACAAAAGGCAGGGAGTGACCTAATTAAAACTGAATTTCCTTTTAAGAATTTAAATAATTAAAATAATATCATTTTGATAATGATACTGCTTCTTTATAATCAGACGGAGCATATCAGTTCGACCAGTATTTATTCCATTACAATCTGATCTTTTAGATGTTTTCAAATTACATGAGTTCAGAGAATCATACTTTTCGAATTTATTTTATGATTTATTTTTTCATCTTTAAAAAATTCATTACCCGAGACAACAGGTAAGTACAGGTATCATGGGGGGAAGTTCTAAAACGTTTTTCAAATGCAATTTTTAACATATTTATTATTGGCAAGTTAATGGACACAATTTCCAGTACACTCATTACATTACCATTTTAAATAACATATCTGCAAGAGTTAACGTTTGTTTATGAGTGTGTTACGATGGTCACGAACGCAAATAAATCAACACCAAGATTATATGTTTTAAATTTACAGCCAATAATTTTCAGCCTAACTGTCAATACTTTTATGACATAATAATATTGTTTGTAATGAAATGACCTTGTGAGTTATTTATAGACTACGATCAATGACCTCCGATACTTACTAATTTAAGTACCCAACCACGCTTTGCCCCAGAGAAATTTCTGGCCTCGGTTTTGATCTTTTATACACCGTGTTGCCATTGTTTCGGTAACCAGATGAGCAACATGAATACTGACGTGACATAGCGTCAGGACGGCTCTCACTCGTAACTCACTTTTTATTCATGGTTTATGACAATGTTTTGATTGGTTGTACTCCCTGTGGAGGACGGAGTAAGGAGGTAACGGATGCAGATAGGCAAATCAGGAGGAATTTGTACCAAACAAGAGGGCCATCATTATATTTGATGAACTTCAAACGCTTTTCTAAGCAATTATTCAAAAATATGAAGACTTACGTTTGCTGTTTGTGTCACCGTAATGCATTCTTAAGATATGTCAGTAAAAACAGTAAAAATGATCAAATAAGATTTTTTTAATGCATTTCATCTTCAAATGAAATCTTAAATCAATGTCTGAATACTTGAAAGGTTTTTGAGCCACAACTTTCAGTCAACGTTCCCATGGTGATTAATTTCAAACCAAAATTTATTTAAATGTTTATCAGTTGAAAACTGACATTGCAAGATAAGAACCACCAGCAGGTTTTCCTAAATGTTGAAACAGAATTTCTTTACCAACATGACAATATAAAAACATGTATAGCTGACAAACATTATTGTTACCCTTCTACTCATGTCTTGCAACCGGTCTTTAGATAAGGTTCTCATGTCAACTATTAAAGAAACAGTTCCTGGCTCAACTTCAATCAAATACAGATTGTCTGGGCTTTATCTGTGTTCTCAGCGAGATGTAACATCTGTTTGTTTCGCCTGTCCATGGCCTGGAGCAGCTGTTATCTCCGAGATGTGACTGAAGCGGACTATCAGTCATACCTAGTTCTCAGATCTGTTTCATGTTCTTTACACAGACACATTTTCTAAATCAAACTTAAGCATCCAATTGCATTTTATTTATCTTGTAAAAGTATTTGGCTTTTTGGACTCAGGAAGCGATGTTCTATGTATATAGTCATATTGATACAGGATGTTGATGAATTTTGACCTTTTAAGCATGACTTCGCTGTTTTCTGTGGCACCTACAATTTTTAGAGTTGCCATACATTTGTATTGCAATAAAATGTTGACACTGATAAAAGCCAATGAGGGGCAGTTTGACAACAGAGAAACCCTTCGTAAATGGGTACTTTAATCTTACTTAACATAGTCTGTCTCTTTATACTCTAGACTTTAGGATGCAATCAATGGATAAGTATGAGAGGTTCCGAGTTGAAATATCCAGCTTGAGACAGGCATGTTTAGCAAACAATTCAGAACTGTAACACCCGTTTGATTGAATTAAATGTGCTCTAATATATGAACATATTGTATACAGGATACTTTTTTTGCCCAGTCAAACTTTTGCCATTCACCCATAAAATCAGTTTTCACCCAGTGTTAATTTTGCCCTTCAGATCTTATTATTATGTTAATATTCCTGTTTACTTATATTTGCTGAAATGATAAATTCGCGATCAGTACAAAGGGCAAAAAAGGCGAAAATTAAACAGCAGAGAAAATATCTCGGTATACAGTAAGCATTGTCAGAATTCCTCTAACAGTGAGGCTGAGTGGTTAAGGTGTCTGACCGTTTGTGACCACTAAGCCTCCACCACTGGGTCACACAGGTTTATAGGCTAATACGTGGGGAAGTCACAAGGTACTAGCCACATGTAAGTGTGGGGTTTTCCGGGTTCTTCGGTTTTCCTCCACCACCAAAACCTGGCTCGTCTTTAAATCCTGAGATATTGCGTATTCGATACAAAACACTTACAGTCGTCAAAATAGGCTCAGCTGAGGAATAGAATCCACACTAAGGGTCATGCCATTGGCCTTTTGTTTTATAACATAGCAAGATTCTGTAATTTCCAAAAATATTGTAACAGACAGTTTCCATTCATGAATCTGTCGATGTCACAGATGCCTGTTGATGGGATCCCAAGTCTGTTAATGGCTGAATTGGTGTGGAACCTGAAGAAGCCAACGTTAACTCATACGTTAAAATTTGCTGGACACTTGTCAGTATTCTCTGAGAGCTAACAGCTGTGAGCTGTCTATGACCTGAGGGCAAGGGGATGGGGAGTCTACATTAAAGGTCTTTCCCTGGGTCAGCTTAACAGGGCAAGCATTGGAACTTTATGTAACGACGAAATTTCAAGACCTGGATCCCTGTATGAAGGTCATTGTAGGACATATAAAGAAATTCCGGCCATTATTGTACAAGGATTCCACATCATTGTGGACTTCACAGCAATTTGATGTTCATACCACAAGATATTGATTGCATTGAAAGTTCAATAAGGACATTATAAATAACAAAAGCCAAATCTAAGTTTGATCAAAGCATGTTGCCTAATGCCGTATATTAATTATGGCATCTAAATAAAGAAACAGGAAGAAAGTAATTACAAAATTGATGTTTAGTTACCTGTATATACATTGTACTAAGACACAAGGAACACGGAAAGACAATTTGTTCGTTTTCTGTTTGATCAAAGTCCATCTAATGAAATGCAAGGTTTCTGTGGTCCACAAAACCATTAATAAATGAGACTGCAATCTGAAGCCCATAAGAGAAGAGTTTTTTGAGAACCACATTTGTTCTATTATCCTGTAACTGGGTCATTTCAAATGGTGTACAAAAACGGTCAATGTCACTGCCGGTAAATGGCTTTTAGTGTTGATTAAGGCTCAAGCCATTGACAAAATGAACCGGAGGACAATTACACTGGCAGAAACCAATTACAGTGTAACATCATCAACAGTGCCCATCGCTGATCAGCTATCTCCTCAATACTCCTTTCTGCTAAGTATGTTTCAATTGACCTAAGGATGTAGCCTCCTTCTTTTCTGACATGCTTCTCATTCCCAAAAGACTTTGATGCTTATCTACTTGGGTCACATACACATATCCCGTTTGGAACAGTTCAGGTGGCGCAGAAATATTCTGCGACAAACTAACGCGCTCGGACCAAACTGTTGGTAAAAAACTAAAAGTGCATTTAAGCAATAGCCAGCATTTTAGTTTCCATCAGACACATATCAGGACCCCTTCACATGCATGTGCCGAATATTCCTGAGGTCAGCCTGATCTGTTCAGATCTGAGCCTGTCATTTTCTTTTCAGGTTCAGCTGGTTGCAACAGATTTTTACATATTTGACCACAGTGACCTTGAAAGTGAGTCAAAGTCAATCATTTAGATAAATTTTGAAGCCCTTAATCCCAGCATGCTACAGGCCAAATATCATCTCCAAAAGAAAATGTTAAAGATTTTAACAAAATAATTGATCTATAATGACAAATTCCAATGTTGAAACTTCACTTTTGAACAGTTAAAAGAGGTCAAAGACATGTTAGTTTGATAATCTGTATGCGACACTACAGAATACCTTATACAGTGGAACAATGCTAATCTCACTACATTCAGTCCCAAAGTAAAAGTCCTGGATTAAGTGAAATGGCTGAATTACCACAACAAATTTGTATCAAAAAGGAAACATGTTCCCAAAATACCAACTGGATAATTGGATTGTTGCTGGATTATCAAGGCTCACATGTATTGGACATTATCTTTACCATGAATTTCATTCCAGTCTCTTACTTTTGGAAATTGTCGGTGAGTCAGGTTATTTGACTTCAGCTGAACCCTTATAGAGGTTCTCTAAATATCCATACTAACAAAGCTTATACTGTTGAGGAACTCTCCTTTCTGGAAAAAACATTTCATTTGTCAAAGACTGTAGGTCAGTGCCTGAATAGATAATTCAAGGCACCATTAAGATACAGCTATACTGGGTGTCTACTCATTTAACATAACCAGTATCCCCCTTCCTCCTTCCCCTCCTCCTAAAACAGCCTTTGTGATTTATGTCGAGAGGTAAGTTAAAAGGCCAACGGTTCCAAACTCTAGTTTTGAACATTCAGAACTGTAAATTGAATTACAGATCTAGTTTGGCTAACTGTTAATAAGGTTATGTGTGTGCAATCAGGGAAGGAACTTAAGCTAGGCCACATAAAATTAGATCTGTGTGCTCCTAAAGCTTGTTGTATCTGCCAAAGAATGCTAACAGCCAAACATTCTCATGGCAGAGATTGGTTCTGGATGTGGCAGACCAAAACTTCTGTAATAAATTGAGAATGACACAGAATATTTTCATCATGTCTAGCCAGGTGTGACAAATGACCTCTCAAGTGATGGATCGTGTCTGTTTCGAAGATGAAGGCACTGAAAATGAGAATGTTTTCCATACAAGCTTCATAAAGCAAAACAAATGTGATCAATCACGACACTTTACCGCTCAAAAGGATAACATTACAACCATAAAAATTGTTTCTTCGTGAGGAAATTGCTTCAATCAGAATTTACAGCTCTGGAGTAACAACTTGAATTTTCTCC
>NW_018485488.1:0-5465 GCF_002113885.1 Mizuhopecten yessoensis
CAGTGAGATGAAACCCGTATGGGCGGAATCATGTAGGCGAAAAACACTTCAACCAACCAACCAAGGTTATGTTTACAAAGCTAATGGAAACATTATCCAACACTTCAGTATATTATTGTTATATATACTTTGGTCTTTAATTATATTTTAATTTTCCTGAAATTAAAAGCATTTAAATGGGCAATAGCTTATCAATATTCTTGCATTAATTTGATTTGGCTTACTTTGTGTACTCTATAACTTGTATTTTCTCATTGACTTATATCTTTGCTAATATTTCTGCAACGACGCCATATTACGTAGAGTTGATTTAAAAAAAAAATCAATGAACGAAATATGGTTCTTGTACAATTGTATGCATATATTTGCCATTTCCACGGGAGTTGTTTCCTGTATAAGTGTATTCATATACTTGCCCAATTTAATGAGACAATTTGTTGTACCATACAAATTAATGAATGTCGTTGTTGTTGTTTTTTATATTCACACAATTAATGTTTTGATTATTTGCATGAAAAATGATCATTTATTGGGGGGTTTTAACGTGTGTTTTTTTAATTGTACTGGTGTTTGTTTGTTGTTTTTTTGTTTTTGTTTTTTGCGTTTTATCTTATGTTTAAATTGTTTGCATGGAAACTTTTCATTAATGAAAATTCCATTCTTTATATTGAAACAGTAAATAGATCGATTGAACATATATGCTTTGTTATGATCTATCCAAATGATTATGAATTCGTAGGACTTATGTTTCGCCTATTTTATCAGAACGCGAATAACAGAAAAAAAGAAAACCTCATGGAAATCAAAATTATGTAATCAGATGAACATTCATCCTAAGAAATAAAACACGGCAAAACGTCCAAAATGTATGTATATTATTCCTGTGAGCTGGGACTAGCATGGTCAAGACCGATAAAGACTCTTTGCATTCTTATACAAAAGAGAAAAAATAAAATTAAAAAGAGTTTAAAACAATTCTGAAATTTGCTAAAATGTAAAGTTTGAAGTTGCATTGAACACAAGTCTGGCACCTTTAGATTGAAAGCTTGAGCAACAATTACTCGAACGCCACTAGATGGTGGGGAATGCAGCTTTTTTGGAATTCCTCTGTGAAGATTATCTGTCACGAATAGGCAGATGGTGGAATCCAAGTGTTGCTGCAAAATAAATGACAGAACAAATCTAAGGTAAACAGTGTTTTAACAGTCATATCCATACCAATCCCACACAAACAAAATCACAATGCTGCAGATAACAACTGAACAGCTATGCAAACAGTCCTTCTGTAACAGCGTTAAGTTAATAGAGTAGTGTTTTCCAAAAAACAAAACGTTCTATATCATGTTACAATTCTTACATCTAATGTCACAATAGAATGATAAGTCAACCTGGAATACACGGCAGCGACAACATGGGAGTACAAAGACAGGACAACCAGAGTTCTTTCATCATAATGCTTACGGGTAAATACTTTTTGCTTCATACAATCAATACCTTCTGAATGTGCCATTGATTAATCTTCTTCAAAATTAGTTGCAGATGATCAGTTATCGTCTTGAATATTTTCAAAATTAGGATTAGTTCTAAACGAAAGCCTTAGAAAACTTGAAGAAATGATTTCGCTTCGTTGCAAGTTATTAAAATCATTTGATTGTTATCAAAAGTTACAAAGTCAACAAATCTGTATTTAAACCACATCAATTCTATGGGTACCCGTAAAACGTACGCGTCGTAAAACGGCATCCAGCTCAGTTTGTGCTGTAGAGTATACATTACCAATTTCTTAAAATTACTTAAAACGTATTGCAATTAAACTCTGTATGGTAATCGAGCCTACGTATATTCTCCCATGATCTAGTTATAGGTTTAGGAGCTATTTAATTCACGCTACTTAGCAGGAGGGTGCGAATTGTGTTCCAAAGGGGATTTTATACGATATACGTTTCTTATGCATTATGATTAAGCACTAACGTGTAAGTTAGTGCTGGTTGTCAAGGCCGTTTTGAAATTTTCAGTTTATGATCAGGAATTTAGCTTATGTAGTTATATGTTACCAATTTTCTGCACACATGCTTCCTTTGAGGCCCTTGCTAGGATGTGAGTACGGAGATGAAATCAAATACGTAACATATTAGATACAACAAACATCCGAAACGGTCGGTATATTTATTTAAAAATTGTTAAAATGATTGAAATGCTTTTAAAGTCAAAGATTTTCATAACAAAAATACTTCTTTAAGATAATGCAAAATAAATAACAAGCACAATATCAGCTGATCCTTTTTCTGAAACCGAAACAATATACCAGAACATTTTTAAACAAAAAACTATGAAATTATACAATAAAATGCATTGTACATCATACCTGATTTTATTCTGTTCCAGTTTTTGCGATTTGCACACTTTGCTGCGACGCCCAGAGACTCACCTACATTATCGGTCAGAAGATTTTACAAACGCGGAACAGGGCTGCCTCCTTCATTGTAAGCATAGATACAGAACAGAAACCTACACAATCCTTTAACGAGCTGGTCATCTCTGATAACGGTACTATTCAATTTCCCGTTAGTAACGAGATGTATTGCGCGACCAACGTAACATCGATGATATGTAAGTGTAGTCTAGATTCATATTCAAAGCATGTAAATGTGAACAACCTAAATAACGATAATCCGGTCTTCAGTACAATCTGGGAACTGTCCATGGATGTCCCATACAAGCTCAATCCCACCGACTTTACTCGAGACATTCTTAAAACGGATGTAAACGAAAGCAAGTGTTTACACAAAGGCATTTCAACACACATCCATTTCTGTTATGTCGATGCTACAATGGCCAACGTCGAACTAGCCTCCAATACTCATCTATATGACAATTTTACAATTTTCAATAGTGACAGCACTTTTCATAAAAGGAATTTGTGTGACTTACCTCGTCGACAGCCTATATCTTATATATGCGCTTGTGAGGAATCGTGCCATATATTTGCAGCATACAACCTGACAGTTGGCGAAAACCTCAATGTGTCATATCTGAATCTCATGATTAATTCTAGACAAAACTATTCCGATATTTATATTGTATTTTCACGTCAGTATGTAGGGCGGCCTAAGACCTGCACTGACGATAAAGATACTAGAAATTCTGGCTTTTTATTGGATGCAACCAGTCTAAAGACAGTAGATTTTGTCCTATCGATATTATCTTTATTAACACTCTTCTTGACAATATTCTTCTTTGCGACATGTCCAGAACTTAGAAATCTCCACGGAAAAAATCTGATGTCGCTTTCCGTCACCATTTTCTTCTCACAAATCCTTTTTCTACACGACGTAGGGACACTCAATGATAAGCTCTGCTCAGGAATAGGGGCACTGCTTCATTTTTGTTGGCTTTCCATCTTTGTTTGGACCTCATCAATGGCTTTCGATCTAGCCAGGATATTTGGATTCAAGTTTGCCATGAATCAGCGAAGGTCAACGAACGACAACAAACGATATGTTAAATACGCATTCGTGGCTTGGGGCTGTCCTGCCTTAGTTGTTCTTATATGCGTGGTAGTTAATTCAGACTTGGATAATAGCCAACAGCTGTATGGGACAATCGTCGATGGTGGAGTTTGTATGGCGTCAAGCAACGTCATGATTTTTGGCTTGTTTCTTCCATTTTGTATATCCATCTTGTTTAATATAATATGCTTCATAATAATTGTACATGGCATCGAAACGAACAAATCAAAGAGCTCCAGGAACACCCGAAATCTAGAAAAGACGCGATGTTTCATTTACGGCAAAATATCGACTCTTCTAGGACTTTCGTGGATCATCTGTCTTGTTGCCACTGTGGAAGATTCCAGGACGTTTTGGTTTTCATTTTCCATTATGAGTAACTTACAAGGAGTTGGTATTTTCGTATCTTTTATCCTTCTGAACAGACGGGTTAGAGGTGTAGTGAGAAGAGAGCTTACGAGTCAAAATACTATTGATGCTACAGTCGCTAATGTGCAGAACGTCTATGAATCGTTACAGCGAGACAGACGTGCATCTTGCATATCCGATGGTATCATGCAAAGAGAAAATTTGGATAGAGATGTCACTGACTACAGTTATGAAAATCCAATTTATGCGCCAGATGAAATGGAAGATGAATGTTGCAAGTCCGTTGCAATTTAGTTTTGTTAACGTTGTTTGATCAATTTAAACCTAATCCATACTACGATGGCGTGCAATATAAGAAGAAAATTGTCCATGATATTATGGGATGAGGCAAGTTTAAGATTCGTTAGTTACGAAAAGGTACCACCTATTTAAGACTCACGTTATGAAAAAAATAAAAATGCTTCAAAATAATTTACTTTTAAATTTAATTTAAATCATTTAACAGTTAGAATATGGAATAACGAGGTTCTCTTCGTTAGTATGAATACTTTACCCAAATATGCTTTCTGTTACCGAGCATTCAGTAATTGCCTTACTTTTCATTTTTTGCTCTGGAATTGAAATCTTCTCTGATTTATAAGTTGAATAAAACAAATATCGAATTGGTATGGTCACAATGATTTTTGCATGAATAAGTGATAAATGCATGTTTTATGCATCCCAAAAGAAATTCCGGAAATGTATACGTCTTTTCTTTTTAAGAAACACCTGTTGCTTTATTCGGTGTACCTGAAAGAAGTATATTTAGCTTGTAATATAAAGTTAATATTTCTGCAGTAATAGTTAACGGATATACGTTTATTGTATTTAAAGATACAAAAATCGAACAAACCGGCCGAATATTAAGCACACGTTTCAAATAGTAAAGACATATCAGTTGATTACTTCCATGTAATTAATTTAGTCTGTATCAAGTTTCTATCAGCATGAAGTTGTTTTCTTTTCATTGCAAAATCAAAATCATGTACATAATATTATCTTTTTAAAATGCAAATAAAATGTAATCAAAAGGAAAAAGTGCTATGAAAAAATGACATACTAGGTCGCATTTCTTGGATGTATTTATAAATGACATTCGGCATTCTGCGTTAACGAACTATTCAAAACACAATTTTAATTTATAACCAGTCCAATATGAATTTTAAACTTAAAGCAAAAACATGGGAACTCGAGAAAAGATAAAGTAATAAACATAGTGTTGCTTTAAAATGCACACACGTCGGCCAGCTACATGTATACAATCGAAGATCATGGCTTTATTAATGTTATTGCAGTAAGAATGGTAACTCGGACAAGCTTGGCTCAATCTAAAATACAGGTAAGAAGTGGTCATCCCAGCTACAGATGCTACGCATTCAAAACGTTTTACATATGTTTATACATAATGTAGTTATGTACATTTTTGTTGACAAACACTCTTGTCTTCGAAACTGGAGTTATAGTGCAATTGTCATCGGAATCTCGTTAACCCTTTCACCGCTGTAGACTCATCCAGATCAATGAATGGTAGAGTCTACTAAAGTTACA
>NW_018485489.1:0-5472 GCF_002113885.1 Mizuhopecten yessoensis
TTTGAGACGACCTACGAACTAGATTGTGATAAAGCGGTATATAAGTGCGTCAAATTATTATTATTATTATTATAATTATTATCCTTATTCTAAAGATATGTACATGTTTATCGTTGTGTGTACACATGTAACACATGCACAGTGCGTTACCCGATTAACAAGAAACAGCATTTATCCATTCTATCATTCCACCAACGTTGTGTTAATAAACAGTTTTATCTATAATACGTCATTTTCGTGTAACAAGGTGCGGGAACAATAATCACGTGATTAAAATGTCACGTGGTGGGACAACTGTTGAAAAATTGTTAAATCATGACGGGAATGGCTGAAATGTCATATTGTTCATGGAATTATATTTATTGACTGGTAACGACGCATATAAGTGGTGTTTTCAATATTTTCATCAGTTGCAATATTCGTGGTTTTGTTACCGGACGTACAAATGATCACGTGACATATATCTCTAAAACCGGATCGAATCCGCAAAGAAAAAGCATCTCGAAAACGACGCATTCATGACATTTTATTCACTCACGAAATGCCAACGTCTGGAACTTGCGTGATCAGTATATTACAATACTTATAGGTCGACGTAATGCTACATAAACTCGAACAGTTGACAATCAGGATATAAATAATGCATCAACATTTGTATGGTTGCAATAAAATTGCTTGTATTATGAATTTCTCGGCATGCAGACAAAACAATCATCTGATACTGTTCCAGATTTTCGTGCATGTTGTAGGTATAAAATAAATTGTTATAAATCCAGTGTAAGATTCGCGTGCTTACCCTATCAGTAAATAAACCAATGTAATCTATCTCCAATGGTTACGCGATATATTCCTGTACAATATATAATATCCGTTCTTCAACGACAAATTAGTTTTTTGAATCTCACGCTAGGATGCTATGAAGCCACGTTGTTTTCACCTGATCAATGTTGGAGTTTACCTGTTTGTATGCGATACAGATTTATCTCTGTCTGGTGTTGCTCCCGTGTAATATTATCAACGCTGGTTGCGATATGTTACGTTGCCTCTCGACCCTCTTTAGGTCTGGTCACTACACATGGAAAAAACGTACTTTATTTCCAGAAATATTGTTTAACTCATTTGTTAAATGGACGTTGATACTACATCCTCACATATCTGATTGACGTTATCTTTTCAATTAACGTGGCGGGTAAACTTCTCTCCTGACCGGTTGCGTAAGACAAACTTGTTTTAACGGTGCTTGATTTGTCTATCTAGCTCGATCTGTCTGGCCCATTTACGTGACAGCATTTCGCACCGTTTTCTCTATCAGACGTCAGTAAAATATGTTTTAAAGGTCGTTGTTGTAATTATCTCGATTGTTTATATATAGGCAAATATGAACACGTACTGTTGAATGAATTATTTCCCTTTGATGACACTGTTTAGAAGAACTGAGTAAAGATTGTTTCCAAAGAAAAACACATTTCATTATACGTCTTGTAGCACAATGGTTATGTCTTTAAATCAGAATCCCGTGAAATCGACAACAAATGAGTGTGAAAGAAACACGGTTATAACTATGAATATAGAGGTATGTTAACGGCTATCTTTCATCTCTTTTTAACCTTAACCGATGGAGCTCAGTAATGAATGTTATGGGTTTTTTTTGTGATTTTTAAAGTCAGCCTTTTATCAGCATCTATATCATTCTCAGAAAAACAATTTGTGTTATTCCTATCCTTGAATGGTTTTAATTGAAACTTCTCACTTTGCAGCATTTTAGATGTTTGCATGATTGATATATAAAAAGTTTTCACATTCCTTAATATTCATTAGATTAAAAGAAAATCTTTTCTCTTTCCTAAAAATCAAACACATACATTATTTTGTGTTTTTTTTCCGCCTTTTGGGGGATAAAGAGAAATGCAGCAACCTTTTATGTAAATGAAGTTTCAATATTATAATTTTGACACTCATTTACAATTTTACCTAAAAAGTTGCATAAATTATAAAACTAATACTTATTTTTTTTATACATTTTTTAGAAACATATTTGCTGCAAAAGGTGGTCATAAGTTAATTTTAATTAAGACGATTAAGACGCGGTTTTGAATTGACTTTAAGCTCAAGAGAGGACTTTCTTTGGAGAAAATACTCACTTCCTCCATAAAATACCAAATTACTAAACAGCTATCCTGATAAATCTCATTAATGATGAAATTATAAGGAATTATCAACACAATAACAGATACCACTGGAAGTCTTGACTTTCAGATCAGATAGATACAGTTAGTTTTCATCTAAGCAATTATCTTTAGAAAGATTAATTTCAAGCAGCCTTCAAAAAGCTTTGCAGTAAGGCATACTCCTTGTGACCCTAATTACAATTCAAACACTTTTCTTGAAAATCAATGAGGGTGAAAATTAGAACGCTGCGTCAGTAGGCGACCATCACCATTTCTCTATATCAAATCAGAATCCAGATCGTCACACAGGAATTATAACCGGGACGTTAATGGTACTGTCACGTTGGAGGAAACGTCTGTAAATGATGTGGAAGGTTAGCAGCTCTGTCGGGATAATCATCTTAAAATATTTACTCTGTATGACATTTTGAGATATAATTCGGCGAAATTTGGTTATATCTCTTATACAAATAATTACGACGAAGTAGCTGTCAGATGCATGTGATGGTTGTTTCGTAACTGTCAAATATATGACAGAACTCGTCGTTTCTCTGCATCAAACCGAATCAATAGATTATGGATTCGCCGGTTACTCCAGTCCAGATATTATGGCTGACGTTGAACATTGTAAAAGTCGGAAATGAATCCGTCATTTGATTTGAGTCCTGCAGTGTACGTTAGAGAATGTCAGCATGGCCTCCTCCAAATTAATATAGATAATTGACACTTTATCAAATGTACTTGTGTTTGTTGGGTTAAAGCAGTTGGAAAAGTCACAGAGGAGTTATTTATAAGTAAAACTGCATAGAAAATTCTTAAGAGCATTAAGAACAAAAACCATTTGTCATTTGGTTTGACAAAATCATCTGCATGTGGAAGTTGTGATTCCGTTGTCTGAAAGTATAATTTCAAGATATTTGCGAAACCCATTTTAACTTTCGCTGAATCACGACATTGATACTGTAAGGGAGCAATGCATCTGGAAGGTCATAATAAGGTATGGTATAACATGAAGTTATTCAATAGAAAGTTTTGACATTTTCACCCAAGAAGATCCGAAATATGAAAGGTATTTAAAAATGCGAACACATTTACCAATGTCCTATGAACCGTATCGATCAGCCTCTGAAGAAACGATATGTTTTCATAAGTCATTACATTCTGTATCATGAGGATAACACAGTCGTCTTCTATCAGCATCTGTAACATTATAAGACATCAACGTAATTACAAATATCTTGCTTTTAAATTTCTATCGACCAGGCAAGAACAAAAAACAATCAGACTCAAACGCATTGATACCTGTACTACATTTGCAATAAGATGTACGTTTCTTTATACTTTATTACGAACTGTTCAGTCCCATACACCATTCTATGTGAAGTGATCAATGTGTATATCTACTTATTCTCTCGCAAACCAAGTTTTTTGACAATAGAGACGAAAGTGCACCAGGTTTAACTACATTAACAGAAAAAACAATATCAGCTCGAGATTATTGGGTCATTTTCAGAGTGATTGAATCTGATATTTGATTTTCGTACAATACGGTGTTAGATACAGAAATTAGTTACATATACTGTATATAACGGCATCGATTGTCTGTCACGTTAACGGGTCTTTGACGGATACATGCCTTGCCGGGGATTCGATTTACTCGCATTTGAGCAGCTTGCCTTTTAAACTAATTCGTTTTAAATAGAAAAGTTTGATCGATGGCATGGTACTTTAAGAAAGTTATTTATGTTTTATGTATTGAATTGTAGATAAAACGCTATTTACAACTGAATGATCTATCAATATTGTCTAATGGTGTACGATTAAATTAGACATGACAAAGCACTTGTTGTCACTAATTTTTGCGTTGTCATCAATCTGATTTCCCCGTCCCTTTCCCTGATTTAGTATTCAATACTCTCCTGTATGTTTGGCATAACTGCCCGGCTTTATCCCACTTCGCGGTTATTTGACCATTATTGAAACCCTACACCCTACATAATTTGGTGCTTCCTTTGGACCAACATCTATATTTGACATATAGAGGAAAACAAAATTGATACCCACATTGGTACACTAAAGACCCTTTCTATGAAGTAACCCTTCATTTCTGGCAGTGCCTGAGCCCTATATGATTCGTGTGTACATGTATATAACACAACACCAGAATACCGAAGTGTCAACGATCCCGTAATTTAAACTCAAAATCGATTAATCTGAGGTGAACTGTGAACAAATGTTAGACTCACAAGGAACCACTTAAGTGATAAAATGTAAATAGCCCCAAGGGTAAATGAAGGGTAAACGTCTTTTACTTTAACTGTGACACCCGTCATGTGCATTTCGGTTAAATCGAAGTTATACCACGCCCACAAAATGAGAACAAGGACAAAGATAAATACTTTGTTATTTAAAGAAAACACATCGTTGATATATCTTAAAGTGAAATTGAAGGACTGAAAAGCTCCAATAATTTCAGCTTCATATGGAAACCAACAAACAGAACAAGCAAAAATAGTACACAGTCATTGAACTTTATGACTAACAACAGATGGTGTTGAAAGTGAGATCAGGCGTGTTTGAAAGTGTTTGGATACAGTGTGCGGTGCGATGTGGAATCACATTTGACAGATGTAAACTCGGTGTTTAGAACTACACGTTAAAGCTCCTGGAATGAGCATTTAAAGACGTGATTTATTTTAAAGTAGAATAAATTGTTGAAGTCATATTTACAACTTCTTATAGATCCAATATACATTTATGGCAATCGCTATTCATGAAATAATGTTTACTACCTCATTGGATGACGCATTCCCTCCATTCGCTCTCAATAAGGATATGCAATGAATATATTCATTTCAATAGACGATGCAAATAGACCCTTTCGAACTGATCTCACAAAGTGGAAAAAATACTTGTCATGCACGACAGAGCACTTCCGGAAACTGTCCGGTCGTAATGGGTTTAATGAGACGCACGCTAATGGATGCTCAGAGGAGGTAACGATGTCAAGGTTTCGCACATAGTCTCATCACAACCACAGGAATAAACATATCCGGCGATAGCAAGATTACAAATCGTAAACACGACCAGATAAACAAAATCCATCTGTAATGGTTTTTGGATAAAATGTGAATCGTAACCAAGTGATTTTCATCCATAGTATATATTTCTTATTGATTAATCAATATTTTACTGATGTTTATAATACTGGTGCTCTTTGGTACTATTATATATTTACATTTGCGCTGTGGTACTATTATATATTTACATTTGCGCTGCAACCCACTATATGAACATTTCCAGC
>NW_018485490.1:0-5478 GCF_002113885.1 Mizuhopecten yessoensis
AATTCCTTTGGTCTTGGTGATATGTTCACGACACAGATTTACACATATGAGCAAAACCCATCATGCTCCTTAGCAAGCCCTAACTGTGGATCGTTGTACCTAAGCTGTGATCTTTCTCAAGGTATCGCACAGTGTATGCCAGCGGCGACGGAAGTAAGCAATGCCGCTCCAGTGCAGCCACCACAAGCAGGTTTTGGAGACCAAAATCCATTTGGAGCCACTGGGCCGAATCAGTTTGGACCAGCGCCAAATACAGGGATGGGGATTGGAGGAGGCTTTGGACCGCCAATGCCGATGTTTGGTCGCCGGAAGCGACAAGCGGATAGGAAGAATATCGCTCAGGCCAAGAAAGTATTGCGGGAAAATGCGAGGAACATGGCTGTTCAAAAAGGAACCCACACCTGTACCGGTACCTGGCTATCGTTTTCCAGTCAGAATACTTTCGAAGTTGATGGTGTCAGTGATACCCGGAACTGGGTGTTTATTCCGGTAAAAATCATCAGTAAGCGTTCACCGGAACATAGGAAATTTCAAGCTTTCCCTATATTTGACGGAAGAGCATCCCGTGATTATGACATATATGACCCTGAAGCTTACCCAGAAATAAGTCCATACTTTTCAGAGCAAGTCATGCCATTATCGACTATATGCAATTCACGCGCCACCGATAGGACTGTTGGAAGAGTTCATGTTAGGTCCAATGGACTGAATTACCATGGTAACTACGAGGAATACACTGTCGTAGATCTTCGCCAAGCGTTCTCGGAATCGTCGACCTACATCGCCCTGAAGGATCCGGAAGACGACATGTCGGAGGTAATACTGACGGCGTACGACTCGTGTGGGCGTCGTTGTAAACCCTACTGCCGAAGTAGCGACCCAAAACGCCCGGGCTATCACAGCTGTTCCGGAGCCTTGAGGGTCACCAAAGGCACACCCTGGATGTACGGCAAAAATTACGGAGACGCAGTGCGCATGTCATGGAATATACAAAGTCTTACTGATATTCCAGAACTAAAAGCTGATTATTACTTCATCCAGTTTTACTGTGACCACACCGACTGATGCCTGTCCTACAAAATCATTCTCAGACCTGTCAATTCCTGTTGGTATCATAGTTTTAGTGTTAGGCAATGGAAGGAATTCTGAGGATAACAAGATAAGATTGATTAGGTATGATATATAGATATCATATGTTATTTAATTTTCAAATTAACCTACAAATTATCTTATGAACGCTGATTTCTTGTAAAACAATAATTTTTACACATTATGTATATTTCAATTAATAGAAATCATTAGGCCTAATTTAACATAGATGCTTGACCTACAAAGATTGAGCGGCGCTCTTGTGAAATATAAGCTGGAGTACTTGTAAACTGTATCAGTCGTTATTTGTTTGTTTTATTGTTATATCATGAATTATATCATTGTTTATTTTCATCTATGTTTCGTTTTTTTTGTCCAAAGATAAAGTGGTGATATAGGAAAATACCTACACCCCTAATGATCTTAGCTAATTATATATATATGATAAAGCTGTTAATTTCAGTTTAAACAATGATAAAAATCACATTAGTAATATAACAAATAATCAGTCATGCAATCAAATCAATGTTTTGTAACTTAAAATTAAATGATTCTAAAAAACAGATATGACTATGATACACCCCGGACACCCGTACCCGTCTATGACAATGGCAGGATTTGCTACCTGTGTTCGTTAGACTTGAGCTTCTTGATTACATACTTTGTTACCTTAACTGGTTAGAGTATCACAATTACAGACTTGAGTAACCTTGACTTGGCTATATCAATGACAGACTTGAGTTACTTATACTCGTAAACAGGTTTGAGTTACTTATTCTCATAAGATACTCTGACACGCTCGAGTTACCTGTACTCGTATATGACAATGGCAGACTTTAGTTACTCGTATATCACAATGACAGACTGGCGTTACTCGTATATCACCATGACAGACTTGAGTTACCCGTACTCGTTTATCACAATGACAGTATTGAGGTACTTATACTCGATTATCACAACCACAACAACAGACGAAACCCGATGGCGTTCTGCCATTACAGTTACGAATCAAATATGCAAGTGAGGCTGGTTTGATACGTGTTTCCTATAAAAGCTAAAACTCTGGTATAATGGTATAATATGTTGATCAACTCATGTCTTTTTTGTCATTAAACATTAAAGCTGTACTCTATGTTTTGCCGTAGGATGAAGCTGAAAAAGTCTAGACTTACTATACTAATTGAAGCTCTTTGGAATAAGGAGAGATGAAATGCAAATATTCCTCGAACTTTCCAGTATTAAATGACAAAAGCTTATCAGTACATGAATATTTAAATGTCAAGTTAAATGAACTGGCAAGTCCATGATATGTTGACTTTATTAACCCTGGTATTAAGTTCAGCTTGACATGCATTAATATAAGATCATATGTTTTCATAGTAATACTGTGGCAGTCCACCAATTTCACAATAATATTATCTACCAAAACATAATTCATGTGGTCATCCTGTGTGTGGTTTTCAAGAAACCATCTGATTTCAATATTTTTTCGTCTGTGCTTTGTAATTAAGAAATTCGGACTGTCATATAAACACTTTTGAGATGTTGTTAAGTTTAAATTCTAAAATAAACTTCTTTATAAGGTGACACACACTGAGTTGAAGACAAACCTCATAATAGAAATTGATTTTCGACAATGATGTCGATTCAATGTTCTCTAGAATTCCATCAGCATCATTACGAAAAAGACCAATAAACAGCAGTGCCCTTATGTAAATGGATATATTATTGTATGTTTTTCATAATCTTCATCAACAATCGATAAAATAACCCATTGTTAAATACTTTTAATCTGAACTTCATCACTTTTCATGCATTTTTTATCGTTGTCCGTGGTAGTAATAGTGTTAACACTTGTTTTACAGTTAATGACTAATGCCTCCCGATGTCTGCGAGCTTTTGGAGTGTACGTCTCGAAGCTTGCTATTGTTAACAAAACTGTTTTTATCCGTGATGACAAAGCCAATATTATGATGCTGTACGAAAGACCAGTTAATTGAGTTTAAGTATTATTTTAATCTTAATAACAAAAGCTTTAGTTAAATAACATTACATAAATGAATGAATAAATAAATAAATTGATAAAACAAAGAACGAAAGCCATAATACGAAATATAACTCGATGTAACTATGGTGTAAGGTCCACACCGAACAGATATGTAGAACGTGTAGAATAGTGAATGATAAAGTGAATGTTTTGGTAACAGTTAATCAACCTACCGACATCCCCGCTCAATGTACTTCCGGTATTGGTAACCATTTTTATTAAGATTTAGGTATCGTATTTTATGTTTAATTGAAAGGTAAGACCTTAATAAATATGTATTTCTATGTCTATGGAAAGTGGAATATAATGTCATCTGGTCCGAATGTGAAGCTTACCTTATAGCTGTTCTCAAGGTCAGTTATAGAAACAACATGAGGTCAAACTTATAATGCAATACCTATGAGTGCGACTACGTCGTATAATTGCAGAGCTACATTGTAAACACGTGCGCGAAAGTTTGCCTTTATTCGGGTTAGACAGAAAAGAGAACTCAAACCAGAAAGATCCAAGTTAACTAATACAAGAACCTACGGTTACATACACTAGCTATTTTCAAATCATTACAATATTGTTCGATTTTTTAATTGCGTATCAATGACATAACCATTTGGACTATTTCTATATATCTTTTGAAATGTAACAATACTGTAAGATCTATGAGCATCATTGTAAATTTATTTCAGCCACACAACAAACTCCCAGGAGAACACAATATAAGAAACCATTACACGGCTACATCAGTATAACAGTTTTCGTATCTGTAAGGGCAGAACTGATTTGCATATAGAAAAACAAAAACATTCTGTGCATTATTTTGAGTTCGGAGGTATTTGACATAACTGTTACCTCATTAAATATAAATTGATCTACATCTGTATATTTATATTACGGCTGTAAGTGATTCTTACATTTGGTTTATAATAATATTGATATGTTTATAAAGTTTATCATGGTCAAAAACAGGGATAAAAGATTGCTGCTGTTATAAAGAGACCAAATAATAGAAATCTATTTAAAGCACATTGCATGGCTTCCCTAGTGTCAGGTGATACTGAATCCATATGCATGACGTTCCAGCGACGCTCATTCGCATCATTCATTCCCTTTGTTGAGGGCAGTCTAGATAGTTTATTGGTTCATATGATATAGAAAACCCAAGCGTCTATTGTTTCTTTCATAGAAAGCCAGTTCATTATTCTATTAGGTAATAACTTGGTATTATCAAATTATTGATTTATTGATATTAAAGTGAATGCCAAAAATAACAATTTGATTGTTTAACATGTAATATACTACCTGTGTATTGCTCTCACAGACAACGTTGGCGCCCAATAGAGTTCGCGCTGGAACCGTTATTATCTCTGCCTATCACAGGAAAATCTATAATGGCTATCTTGCAAAAAACGTTGTGTTTATCTCCAGGTTAAGAGAGCGTTACATGATTATATATTCCAGCTTTTATTACAATCTGGCCAAAATTGTAAAAGTTATAGGCCGGGTAAATCTTGGTCAATCAGAAGCGGCAGCGTCCTTGGATGATGTCTGATCTGAAGGTACATATGCCATTTAATAATCATGTAAAATTGTATTAATATCCATAAAATAAAAGTCGGCGAAACGGAACGAAGTGAATCTTGAGAACAGAATGCAATGAAAACGCGAATGAAAAGGAATGAAACGGATTGTAAACGCACAATCTGTCAACTGCTGTCACCACTGTATCAGCAAGTAAGATATAACGGCGGTAATGTTTAATAAACAATACAATAAGAATAGCTATATCCCCATTAATACAATGTGTACTCATGTTCATTTTCATTATGTTTTGACAAGTTGCAATTGCCTCATCCAATCATAGGCCTGTCCAAGGCGACATCTTGCGAAAATGTCGGTTTTGTAATTTTGTCCTCTCGTAAGCACTCTTTCACTTTAACTAAAATCAACAAAATAGAGCGAGATAATTGCTCGATATGATCAGCCAATCAGAAGGTGCGTCTGAGAAACGGCCTATTGCATATCTTAACCTGCTCACCTTACTTATGTTCGGTCGAGCAGCAAATATCTGAGACTTAATTCAGGCAAGTTCACGGCGGAATAAATAATTATGATAATGATAACAACAACGAAAACGAAACAGATAATAAAACAGCATTTTTAATGATAAACGGATCAAACCATAATATTCTTCAAATACTTTGATGATGGAACAGAATACAAAATCGATTTTTTTGACATAATACAAGTTTACAGTTATAAAGTAAGTAACAAGTGTGCATAGTTATGTAACTATATTGAACATTTAAGATTCAAGAAGCTTTATTTAACGTCGCATATACATGTTA
>NW_018485491.1:0-5481 GCF_002113885.1 Mizuhopecten yessoensis
CTGGGTGCCTTCGGCATGGTATTTCAGTGAGATAGCACTATAAAGCCGGAATCAGATCCGCGCTATCACAAAGAGGCAAGTACACCAACATACACACATGAACTTGAGTGGTCCCGTCATCTGTGGAAACCGTGTTCGTATAACGTTATTTGTTGCGAGGATGCAAACCTCCTAAAAACAAATAAACAAATAAACAAATAAACACTATATGTATTAAATATACATTGACTCAGCCAATACATGACATTTTCAAAACTTGACATTGGGACACTGCCTATACGTTAATGTATCATAAAGGTTAATGAATCTCAGGCAGAAATATCAAAGGAAATCAGGACACTACAGCCATAATTTTCAAAGCGATAAAGTGATCTATCGCCGTCTGCCCATTCTTTGATAAATAACCAGAAATGTATCCAAGCATCCGTTTCCGGTGTTGTTTCAGGTCAGTGACAGTTATCGTAGTCTGACGGGAAATACTACCGGGGTAATTAACGATCTGCAGAGTGACGTGGGAAGTCTGCATACTGAAATTAATTTATTCAGAATGATGGAGGAATTGATAGGACTTTTACCTGCAAAGTTAATCAATGACGAGTTTTAATGTACATGAATATATTACAATATACATGTAGTCTGGCACATGGTTATTGTAGTATTATATCATACTAATATAGTATAATGCAGTATCGTATAGTATACAAAGTGTTCTATGGTATATAAAAATGCATGCAGTATATAAATCAAAGTGTTCAAATTACCTAGGTTTTTAAACTATCTTTAGCAACGATATAACCGAGGTCACTTTGTCAAAGTTCCTCTTCCAGAGGTCGATCACACGAAACGCTACAGTCCAGCGATCTTCTCAGTGAGCTAAATGGAAATTCTCATCTGGCAGGGTCAGTAATAAACTACTGGCTGGTTCCCCTTTGTGACAAACAATATAGTATATTCCTAGTATAATATAATGTTTGTAAGAAGGAAAGTACTGTTTTAGCTTAGCGTGTTAACAGTGTGATAATAACCTCTTGAGGAAATGCTGCCTTTCTGAAGAGTTTTTAACACGTGACATGTTAGGCTTATTATAAGTAGAATTGTGTTCATTTGTGTTTGAATATGATACAACACCCCTGGTGGTACGAGACAATTTGCTGTTCCAAATTTTAGAGAAGAGTAAATATACCAAGCAAAACAGGATGAGCTACTTCCCAGTCAATATTGAACAGATATACCCCCAGGGCTCATTTCTCAGTGGCAGCCAGACAGTGACTGAGATATCAGACTATTAAATTTGACACTGTTATAGTTAAACTTTCATTTTAAATTCATTTCAAGAACGTTAGATTAAAGGTTTTAGCAATGTTTACGCACACTTTTACGTCGTATAGACAAATTAAATGGCTGTCAAGAAAAAGACAATCAAATTCAGTTCTGTTGATGTTGTAGTTTCATTTTATATTTCAAACAGTTAAATTGGACGTTTTCTTTAATATTTCCACACTTCAACGTTGTGCAGACCGCTTAGGTGCTTGGATCTGTTTGTTATCGAACGAAGAAATCTTTGCTGAACGAAATGAACCGATACCAAAGGATCAAAAAGTGGTCTTTTTTGCAACTGTACGTAATTTCAAACTGTTCACCATGAATTATTTGTACAAGTGTCTAAGAAGGTGCACCTGACCTATGTAAATACATTCATGGTACACAAAGGCCATCGTTGATTTTAACATTGTTTACAGTCCTCCGGGAAAATGAAGTAAACGAATACTCCTTAGGATAAGTACTACAGCCTACGTAATGTAAAACAGCCATAGCATTGTTTACGAATAGCAAAATCGAACAACGCTACTCTGCTTTATCATATTTTATGTAATGGAGGTTAAAAGTAGCACAAGAATGAATTCGATTTAAAACCGAGTTACTGCGAACAAAATGTTATTTATTAGCACCGATACACATATTTTTTTTATCCTTACGCAAATTCAATATTAGATAAATTTCATGAATTATAGTTTTCAATTGTTAGCTTAATAGTACAGGAATTTGTCTATTTCTGTTAATTTTCTGAATAATCGATTGGCTGTAGAAATCCGATGTATTTGCAGCATTGCTAAACATTTAGCATCCGCCTATCTAAGTATTCAAACCTTGTTGTACAAAGAGTGATATTATCACATTGTTTGTTTCATAACAGCAATGTTTTAGATAAATGTGAAACCCATGTCTAAACCACTCGTAAGCTCGGATAGCCGGCACAGATTACAATAAATTCTGACTGGGAACATGGTAATGAAATACAGCTGTGAAATGCAATTACAGATAGGAATTAATATGTCTATCAGTCAGTTTGATGTATATCTTTCTCCCACACGTTTATTTGTTTACAGTTCCATGAATTACTTGTGTGATTCATGCCTATCTATAATGTTAATCAGAATTTATTTGGTCATGTCAACTTTCTATATCGAAAGAGACGCACTCTAAAAAATTCGAAACATTGAAAAATCCTGCAAATAGGAATATTTGCAACTTTTATTAGTTAAACTACCGTGTAGTCATACAAACTCGAGATATAACAAAAGATAGTCTGAATAAAACTGCAATACGTAAATTAAATTTTGGAACGGAACTATTTGATATCAGATGGAATAATGTTTACTTTTACGAGATAACTTAAATTTACTTTAGTAATCTGTGAAATTGAGGTTAAACGTCTTCGGTACAACGATGTTAATGTGTAGACGGGAGACAGCACTGAAAAAAAAGTAAAAAAGAAAATATCCCAAATGTGGCAAATAAATTCTGGCTTCCTCAATGTCCCCTATGCAGAAGACGCCGAGAAAACCTCCGCTTCTGCAGGGGCCCTATATAAGTCGTCTTTTACGATAGCATACAGAGGAATATAGCAGGCCGATTCCTTCCGCTAACCTGCAGTGGACGATGACGTTTGATGTTGCTCTCGAAAAACAAGTTTCTTATTACAGGAATTAATAAGTGTATTTGCACTTAATTTTTTCTTAATGCTGCAGTGACAGCTAAAACGTCTGGTCAGATGAACCATAGACCGTGGATACCATAGACCATGGATACTGTAGACCGTTGATACTATAGATCGTGGATACCATGGACCGTGGATACCGTAGATACCATATACCTTGGATACCGTAGACCGTGGATACCATGGACCGTATATACCGTAGACCGTGGATACCGTAGACCGTGGATACCATAGACCGTGGATACCGTAGACCGTGGATATCGTAGACCGTGGATACTATAGACCGTGGATACTATAGACCGTGAATACCATAGATCGTGGATACCATAGACCGTGGATACCGTAGACCGCGGGTACCATTCCGTGTTTATACTTTTCCTTTTCGCTATTTTTGTACATTACATGGTTTACAGCACGTCACTTTATATCTCTATACCAGTAAAACCTGTAAAGTGTCCCTGCAAAAACCATTTTAATTTATTTATACAATTATTCTGGTTTAACAGAAAGAATGGTAAATGTAATTTAAAAGATTATCGTGTTGATTCAACAGGCACGTGGGACGCGATATTGCGTGACGTATTCACCTAGCTGTTTAACTTGTCGAACAAATTAGCACTTAAGAAATAAACGACTCTGCTGACTGTTTAAGTCTTGCTGTGCTTAACAATTCGGTGTCAAACCCATTTGTATTGCCAGAGCGGAATCACATTAGAAACGTTTGTTATATAGTTCAAACCGGGGATACACTACGTCTTTGAAATGTAAGTTTTGGTTTTGTTAAATATCGTGCAAACGTGTCATTCTCTCAAGGTTTTTGCGCGTGGTTGATGGACCATTCGTCGCATATCACTAACATTTTCATACAAGATATAAGTAAATTAATTAAAACTGGTTAGAGTCATGTCAATTCCCATAGTGCTGTATGACTATAAACGCAGATTATTACCTTTTATCGTTCAGGTAATTCAATTGTAACTAGAAATGTAGTTTTGTACGTTTCCCTTTATTATATTTAGCCAAATTTACCTTTACTGTTTCTGGACAAAAGTGTATGGTGTACGTAAGGCATATACCTATGTGACCGCACCTATGAAATAAGTATTTTTTTGTAGAATGCGAAGAAGGAATTGCACTGCATCATACAGCTGTTTCGTCGCTCTAGGACTCATTGGTGATGCTAAGGGCAAAAACAGAAATTTCTAATAGACCTTAACTTCTTTCTAAACAGTTATGCATGAAACAAACTTGTTGAGAAATGTATGTCTATTTCGATTTAATGTATGTCTGTTCTTCGTTAAACCTCCCTTACTGATCCAGCATGATCAAAAGTAACAATTAGGCTGTTTAACAGAGACCAACTTCAGTCATGTGTGCATTGACACTTTTTAACTCTGGAAACAGGAGTGTAACCATGTACGTATTGCATTCGGTTAATATCTTCGAGGTGTTAGGAACGTGCATCCATTTTCTTTCATAAGCGTTCCATGAACATATAAAAAAACATTTGAAGACGTGCCTTCATTTGTGTATGTGTATAATGTATGCATGTATGTGTGTGGGTGGATGCTAGAGGTTGTATGATTGTGCATGTTGATATGTTATTGATGCCTTTACATAACACGGATTCGCCGCCGACTTTTGAGTGCAATCTCTATATAAAATCATGTCAAGGCATCCAGCATTTCAATGTGCTTAATGTTAATAAGATCTGTTTTCTTTCATTGCAGCCCCTGTAAGAAGAATGACCAACACTTATGTGTGGGTGTGCTTAACATGCATGTACACGTTGCCTTCCCTGGTCTTATCTACCGAAGAACCACAGAAACAAATCACGCCCGGTGCAAGGTAACTGTCTCTGTTAGATATCAATTTTAAGCAAATCCATAACATATTGAGATGACACCTCAGATTGGCAATCAACTGGTCCCATCATAGTTATTGTGAGACAGAAACCTAAAAATCCGAAGTGTTGCATTTTACTGATCGATGCTACATTACACATTTTTTCAGTGGTCTCATATAAGCATTATATCTCCCATTATCAGTATCGAAAAATGTAGAATTGTCTAAGTTGTAATATCGTCGTGTCTCGTCAAGAGCTAGATAATGTTCAAATTATAAATGCAAAAACAAGGAAGTGCTGTTTGGCAGACATCTGCTGAAATATATAGGATTCCAAGCACACACAAATTAAATACGTACACGGAAAAATGTGTTACAAACTATGAAATTGTCTCGTGAAAACTGTGAAACGAGTGAGCTCAACAATTGTATTGTGATGTGGGAGAGATGGTTGTTCGCACGTCGCCAATCCCTGATCTTCACACAGCCGTATTAACGTGATGTTTCCACAAAGACTCCGTAGTTTAGATGGTCACATAATTATTGGACTTTGAAAGAGTAATATACTCCATTTCTACCGACACATAGGCACTACATCGACTGTCCTGATTATACTCCACTTCTTCCGACACATAGTC
>NW_018485492.1:0-5502 GCF_002113885.1 Mizuhopecten yessoensis
AGATAATCTTATTTTGTTGTACTGTAGATATTTTTATGCTGTTGTACTGTAGATAATATTATGTTGTTGTACTGTAGATAATCTTATGTTTTTGTACTGTAGACAATTCTAATATGTTGTACTGTAAATAATCTTAAGTTGTTGTACTGTAGATAATCTTATGTTGTTGTACTGAAGATAAGCTTATGTTGTTGTACTGTAGATAATCTTATGTCATCTTACTGTAGATAATCTTATGTTGTTGTACTGAAGATAATCCTAATGTTGTACTGTTGATAATCTTATGTTGTTGTACTGTAGATACTATTATGTTGTTGTACTGTAGATAATCTTATCATTCGTTTGAGAATCACATCAATTTATATCGCCCATAACTTTATTAATTTTATGATGTAGATAATTTTATTTACTGATACGGCAGACGCTTTTTATTTGTTTATCTTAGTTTTAAAAATGGTTTATTCAATCATTACAGCAACAGTCGTACAAAAATAACTGAAGTCTGTTGATAGGGATTATTTAATCTTATTTACAAGACTAGTATTCGACAGGTATTATTGACAAACATTTAAGCCGAAGATGATATTATTTATATGTCTTATCGTGTACATTATGTAATTTTCTTTATATACAAGATAATATTATCTACAGGAATGTTTCAGATAGATGATACCGACTTTTATTACATACTTACTAATAAATACGGGTATGCCTTTTTCCATATCACACCCGGTATAAACCCTCGACAAATATCAGCCCTCGGGCCTCTGGCCCTTGGTCTGATATTGCAGTCTCGGGTTGATTTTGGGTGTGATATGGAAAAAGGCATGTATTATTCTCTATGTATTTATACCGCGAGTAATTTTACTGCCTTCACGCGCATTAAGAAGATATTAGCTCTATATGAAGTGGTATTTAAATAATCTATCTAAGTGAGTGAGTTGAGTAAGTAACTGTTATTTATATTTTTACATACACAATACCTATGACATATATTTTATACTGTTGATAAAATGCCATATGTCAACAATGTTTTGAGAATTATCCGAACAGGTGTCGACGAAATATTGTACTTTACTAGAAATAATACTTTTATTATCGAGACATTTTATTTCAGAATTAAAAACAAAAACAATATAGATACATTGAAATTCGTGTGTGTCCCTCAGATACTTAAACGAATGCGTTGTCACTTGGTTGAGCCGCCATGATAACGCACATCTTCTTTTGTGCGAATCTGTCATCCTCTAAATAGCGATATCACTCTATCTAGACAATATCGCTTCTTTTGGGAAGATTCTGTCCATCTTCTGGACCAATTTATATTTGATCAATAGATTTTACCCAAAATAATGGCAAGGCGTTACAAATGCTCGATATAAAACTAGGAGTATTTCACTATTTCTATTGGAAATATAAAATCTCATTATGTAGTTACAATATTATGTTAAGTGCGGAAGTTGGTGATTGTTTCATTAAACTTGAGAAAAAGAAAATCCAGAAAAACAAAATATGATAATAAATGACGAAATTAAATATTGAATATAGCGTCATTTGTTTGTTTGTTATTATTATTATTTTTGATTTTCGTTATGTAGAAGAGTGAGTTTTTTAATCCGCCATTATCTGGAATATTTAAGCATCAATCAAATCACATCAATCAAATGAGATATGAAATGAAATTCTACAGCAGTAATTTATCAAACACAAATGTTTTTTTGTTTTAAAGAAAATCAAGTGCATCACATGGAAATCAAATATCAAAATTCATTGTTGATAAAAAGTGACAATAAAACAATCCCGAAGAAAACTCACAGAATAATAGAAGTTTTATTTCATCATATATCTGTGTCAAAATAATGATGAATTACTGAAAACTGTGGGATTATTTTTTAATGAAATCCTTCGTTATAATCTAAATAAAACTGAAGGAATGAAATATATTTATATGATACGGAAAAAATGCAACGTGCCCCGGTAGTATTTGAAACTTAATTTTTATAATAGACAATAAATTTAGATACCGCGTTAAAATAAATGATATAACAGATTATTTACTTTGACATCCAAGTTCATAAATCTATCGCCTTTGACTGGAATGTTTTGCTGTGAAAGTCCATTAAACATTCAAATCCGAGGTTCTAGGCCCCTCGGAAGCAAGTATATTGTATCAAGATAGCTCATCGGTTTCATTCGAAAATAGCTAGTTATAGAATTAGCGCCAGTATCTTTAGCCCCGTCGGTGAGAAAGTCGGGGTTTCGGATTTTTTTTTCCATCCGTGGGGTGGTCCATGGCTGTATCGGATTTTAAAAACAGCATACCTCGCTAGACTGGACGAAACCATCAATCACGGACCGAGTCGTTCATCATTCGGACAACCTCGGACTTTCGGGAACTGGAGCCGTGACGGACGACCTCGGGACGGTAGGTATCCATCTCACAGCTGACATGGGCAAAGGTTACTTGCCGTTTCGCCAGATCTACGATTGTCGTAAATTAAATAAAACGAGCAAAGTTGAATGTATAAAAACAAAGAGAATTGTAATAGTTATTTCTTCCATGTACCAATGTGTAATGTATGGATATTTTGTAAAGTTCGAGAGTACTTAGAGCTGAACTTCTTCCCAGATATAAATCGTTAATTATTTATATCATTAATTAACTGCAACTTTAACTATCAGTTTGCAGATTTATTTAATCCGTGTCTCGGAATAAAAATAAATAATAGAAAACAATATATTAACGACAAATTTTATCATCTTTTTCAGAAAATAAACAAAACCTTTTCAGATCAGGCAATCTATTAAACAAAGAAAATTCGTTAATGGTATTTTATTCCCACGCAAATTTTATATAAAAAGATTCTTAAATATTCTATGAGCGACAAATAATGAATCGTTTCTTATTTTGTATGAAAAGGTCATTAAAAATGTTTTACCCAAATCAAAACCATTTTGTTTGTCAATCTTTTTTTATAAAGATGTAAAAAATGCTTATTATTACAGATATAAATTGTTATTTCTAGACACTTATTTATGCACGTGATAAACCAAGTCACCGCAACTGGAAAAAAACATTTGTGTATTTTAGAGGCGATACATACATTTATTAACGCATCTCACATGCAATTATAAAAAAAATATTCATACCACTTTTCTTCACAATATATAATCTCCTGTAGACTTTCAGATGACATCTAACTGGATGGTATAACGTGTGTAATTAAAGCGATACTTCAGGAGATGCGTGTCAAATTTTGACATTTATTTCAAGTTTATCATGAAGATATAACGGGTAGAAACAAGAAGAAAAACATTACGGACGCCGTTCATGTACTAAAAATAATAAAACACAGAAAAGTTGGCATATTTGTTGTTTTCATATATACCAGAAGTGAGAGGAGATCGATTGGCCCGTCAGGAAGGGTGTGGCCGGCTTGATAGGGGTCGGGAGGTTGACCAGCGCTCAGCCCCCTCATCCGCCGAAACGCTCATTTCAACCACGTAACTTGTGAAAATTATGCCCATCATGTTCAACCATAAATTCAAATATAAATGTACGACATGAAAATTAAAACAAACAAAATAATAATGATGCAAACTGTAGGTGTTTCTCGAAAACAGATTCAAGCCTCCATTATAATAAAATAAATAAATAACTTTGTAAGCGTGAAAATGTTTAAAAAAATGTACATAAGATTGCATTGTTTCCGATTTATCTTTATACCTATATATGACGTAGAATATTATTATTTGTCAAACCGTTTTACAATGGGAGAGAGTTGTGTATTCCTAGTCAGCACGCTTAGCTGTCGCAATAGATCTGCGGTCGCCTGATACTATTAATAAATCTCTGAAAGTGTGAAAAATTCATTCTATAGTTTAGCAATCTTGTTTTTATTTGAAACCTGTAAATACATATATATTTTTATCGCATTTAAGAAGTTTGGTAGAATCATGCAATATTGATTTCGATAGAGACATAAAATTTATATCATAATTAGAGAAGGTATATGTGTTACGCTGTGCAGTCATCAATCACATGTATACTTACCATAAATTTTACAGTTTTCTCCAAAATACACCATTTTAAGAAACCATCACATTACGCATATCATTCCAACAGAAAAAGCCTCAATTACAGACGAAAATTGACGACTGTTTTCAAAATCCACGCTTCTCATCGCAGACAAGGGATTCTGAAACTATACTAACCGATTTTGATATTAAAAAAATGTTCATTCTCCACTGCAAAATAGTAACATTTTTTAACTCTTTATTTGTTTTCCCTGTCAATAATAACACAGATTTTTAATGGTACTGTATAGCATAAGTTTATTATAATTGCATTTTTACAGAATATCATTAATAAAAATTCATACTCCATTTATTCAATACTTTATTACATTTTTATTTATTCATATACAAAACTAAGAGATATATGTTTTCTTACAAATGCAAAATACAAATTTATTGTGAAATCACAATTTTAGCATGATAAAATGTCATTATTTTTTTAATTTAAGTACGATATTAAACATATACATAATATCGACAAATATGAATAATAATATTTTCAGATACACTCAAATCAGCCGCTATATTGAAACAAGTTTTTTTTCAGAGAATATCCCAATTAATTTAAGTGTGCATATTTGTATTTAAAGTTTTGTAATTTATTATATTTTATGAATTAATTCACTTAACGTCAGCTCCGTCATGTCAGAGATATGCATCTGTCTACCTTGGACCTCGGTGATACCTCCAACAAAGTAGCTGTCAATTTCTCGCGGCAGCCTGCTCTTTTCCCCCCAAGACAAAATCTTAAAACAGAACCCTTTGAACATATTGATATCAATTTAACTGGATTAATGAAGAAATTAAATTAACAGAGGCATTATATTTATATAAACACATATATAGTTATAAACAGGCAAGCTAACATCATCAAGTCCCCATTATAAACACATATATAGTATGTGTCCTACTAAATGTATGCATGGGAAAACAATAGATTTTACGATATTATATTTCAAATTGTGTATAATGTTATTTTTTGTTTCTAAAATTAGATATTTCCCGTACTTAAAGTTCCGTATCTACATTTGATAATGCTCTTTAATTATGTCTGGGATCGTTCAAGCATCGAACTGACAGAAATAATTTGTAAAATGCTCCTGGTAAATTTGGGGGCATTCCGGAAAGTTCATTTCAATCAACAATACAAGTTTGTACTATAAACGTCGCCGAATACTATGGAAAGACTTTGTTACCTTGTGAAAGTTATGAACAAAAAAATAAATACTAAAACACAAATTCACCTCGGGTATATACTTGAATAAAGCTTAAGATTAACTAAAAAGGTAATTGAATTTTAATCAGAAACGGAAATTTAGCTCTATTTCTGATGTTGACTGAAAACAGGGATGGGTTTAGGTTAACGGGGCGATCGGGAGTTGTGGTGGGGTGGGGTGGGGGTGGTGGTTGCGGTTGTGGTGGGGT
>NW_018485493.1:0-5511 GCF_002113885.1 Mizuhopecten yessoensis
CACTATCGTCTATGGAAAATCATTTGGTTCCGCGGTCCCTATATGCTCATATGTGTGACTCGTTTGAGTTCAAATCAACACTGTGCATTCTTATCTCTCGTCTCCCTATTCATAGGTGCCAGTAAATGGTTATTCTCAAAACTACCAACACGTAAAACGTCCAGAGCTCCAACACTTCAGTGAATATTGTCTGAGAGAACCAAGTATATGTTCTGAGAATAACTCCCGAGTGTCTCCGAACAGATTAACAACTATTGCTGCCGCCGAAGACAAACCACCTCTCTGAGAAAAACTTACGAATCTTACGGACTATACAAATTCAGAAGGAAGTATATAATGGAACAAATATATACTGTGTCAACACGGTGTTCAAACTTCAGGAGAATAATCGTGTTTTCCCAGTTGTAAGATAGATTGCAACCGGCGGATGGTCGGACGTCTGGTCAAACACATTGATTCTATACACAGTCATTACTTCGCATTAAACATGTATATCAGTGATCTACATATTCACAACAGTATTGTACATTTCTATAATTTGTATAAAATATATATGTTATAATACATTTTGATGAGGTGAAACAATATGCGATCATTTGAAGGCGGATCACCCGTTAGAATGTGACAGTAGACTTGCTTTAAATACAAGACTTTGTTAGCCTTTAGCACGTGCATCCTGATCATAATGACTTAATCAACATCTCACATTGTGGTTTGAATAATATACATATGAATAGCATTAGATATACCAACGTATGAGTATCAATGTTCAAATATATGTACAAGACATTATTACAGACTTTATTTTAATATTAGGCCAACCGGCATTACAGAAACATCGTCTTAATATATAACAGTAGTGGTGCCTTGTGCAATCACAAAGGATGAATGTGAACAGTTCCATGTGATCATTGTTTTTTGTCTGTGATTTTTGTTAAATGTTTAATACTTTCTACTTGGCGTTGATGACAATGATAACATGGCAGGGGATGGGTGACCGATTGCTTGAATAAAAGTAAGTCACTACTCTATTCGGTATTGACATTTTTCATTCTTTTTTTCTTTTGTACATTGTATATATGTTCAAAATCTATACATCGGATTAGAAGCGTGAGAGATATTAGGATGAATGTGAACAGTTCCATGTGATCATTGTTAACCCGCATATTTTTATTTAACTTTTATGTTTAAACTAATATGTGTAAGTACATGACAAATAGAAGTGTAAAATCCTAATCTAAAGAGCTGAGTTGTTGTAATTTGGTAGTGTTCAGTGCAACCCGTATGGACTTTCCTGTTGTTTTCACTGATCTCTCACTAGTCTGAATGATAATAATTACGTAGGTACATACAGGTTAATGAGTGTTAGATCGACCTATGCAAAAAGCCTAATCTATTTTGTCGCCCAAATCACGCTCGTTGACTGTAAGAACGTATCTCGGATAATAAAGTAACATAATATTACTATTTTTTTTCGGTTTCCACAAGTTCAGACAGAGTGTTGCGACGAATCTGGGGAAACATGTTGGAACTACAGTATGTTTTTCTGTATCGAGTATCAAATTACCGACTTAATTGACCTAGTTGTGGCAATAGAATCTACATCATCACTTATATCGATGGTTTCCAAAGATCAATATGACTGATTTTGGTCCGAATATTCAAGAAAGATGAATATTTTCACCATAACGGATATATCTTCTATTCGCCAACGTCATAGTAGATTATTGAAAAACCGAACTTGATTTAAAAGTACGCCCGTCTTGTAGGCTATGCTTATGGGGTCGCTAACATCATCCTTGTTGATTTTAGGGAGGAGTATTCGCCTCCACCTGGATAAAAGTATTTCCACACCATAGCTTTGTATTTGTACAAATCGCTATTTACATAACCGCCGAAGAGGTTAGAGTCATAACAATCGTAATACCACCAGGCTCCGTTCGCCGCATCAGCACAGTTGTTTTCAAAGTCGTCATTATCATTGTCGTACGTGGTAAATGGCTCGTTATAATGGTCAGCGAGCTGATCAGCTGGTAAACAAACATACATCTGTGTATCAACATATGATGACGAGGAAGCCAGAAAACAACGAACAATCATATATTGAACTAAAATAGTCTTAAACGATAGTGTTTCGTCTACATGTAGTTACATCAGTAGCAACAACAGAGCTAGACAAATAACCCCTTGATAGAACGATACATATTGTAGTAAGCAATGGGTATTATAACTTCTGCAGCCAAAGTGATCGAAGCTGATATGCACTTGATAAAGTATTCCTTATCATTGTAATCCGTTTATTAACTCATTAGATTTTCAGCAGGAGAAGAGGACTGGTCATTTTGGATCACCTTGTGAGATGATTTAAGGGTACGTGTTTAAAGAGAACTGTTCAAGGCGTTTGAACAAAACTACAAAACATCATGAGCACCCAGAAAGCCGGATCAAAATAAGAAAGAAACTCTCTGATTATTGCTTATTGTATAAACATCCTTGATGCAAGCTACCACTATATGTTTAATATGTTACAGTATACCTCCCTTGTATTGCTACGAGGAGGGGGTTGGATTATCAACGATCCTGAACCATATGACGATTCATTAAAGGGAACTAAACACGTTATTCTTTGACTACTTACTTAATCAACTAAAGGTGGTAATCCCCGTATGCAATGTATGACGAATACATCGATATTTTGACTAATAATTTAATCCACGAGGGGTGCTTATCCCCGTATACATTGTATGACGAACGCATCAATAGTTTGACTAATAATTTAATCCACGAGGGGTGCTAATCCCCGTATGCATTGCATGACGAACGCATCGATATTTTGACTTCTTACTTAAACAATGAGGGTGCTAAACCGCGTATGAATTGTGTATGGCAATCACTCAATACTTTGACTACTTACCTAATCCATGAGGGGTGCTGAATCCCGTATATGACAAGGTATAATAAGACGACTCATGAGAAACTGTCAGCGACGTGTATTCCACATACTTCAGGGAACCATCCCATCCACCCATTTCGATCCGCATTTTCAGGTTTAACAACTGTAGAATCCTGTATTTCGCAAACCCTGTATGTAAAATATATGAATTATACATATAAATAAATTGATACATAAAAGTTTATCGTGACGTTAATATATGTAAAAAAATAATAATTGACAGATGCAATATCAAAGCAAGAAAAAAGTCTACGCGTATGTTTAGTAAATGCAATATATGTGCATGTACATAGTGAAACGTATCTATATGCTCAAAAGGAATACTTACTCTTTAATGAAAAGATGCTGAACTTACCTATCCAGAACTCTCCTGTCAATGTTCCAAACCCAATTCTGTAGCTGTCCCATGATTTGTTAAAGCCTACAGAACCGTCGTATCTATTGGTAACTACCTAAAACATATCCATGACATGTGAAAATATGAACGAGTAGTTGGTGAATTACATTAGCTAATGCAGGAAGTGAGATATGTGCAATTTAAGTGACCTCCAAAACTATTCACTTAAATTTTACTTGACGATCAAGCATGAAGTCATCAAAATATTTGTGATACTTATATAACATGTATATTTAAAAAGAACAACTGTTTATCAATTAAAACAAGAAATATTACTTTTACAAGAATTCCTGTTCAGATATTAGACATCAGTGTAATGAACGCCTATATAAATTAGAATTCATGATGAGGAAAGGTTTTAATTGAGCTCTTTGTTCAACTGAACGATTTTGCGTTCCCATTCCTGAAGTTTTCCTTTCTTGATAGAAGTATGGCTAACCTATTGTAACTAAGTGACATTTTTGATTCGATAATCAAAAACTTTCTCTGAACATCATAATTTCGATTTCGGATTATGGTTTAGTTGACACTTCGGTTTTCTCTTCTTTCTTTCTTTATTTAGAGAAACTTTATTATTCCCAGGCTTTATAGTGGGATACTTGTGAACAGCAATCAGTAAACTAGGGCTTTTGTAAATCAGATGTTATGAGAAAAAAAATTCAATCACCTGTAAGGAAGCAAGATTACGATATCTCAGTCGAAACCTACTAACCTCATCATGTGACTCTGTTGTTATTAGGTTTAATGTTAAACCTGGTCTTAGTTAAAATATCTCACTCAGTTATCCTCTAGTAATAAGTCTTATCCGAAACTATAACACCTTCGAAGCATGATTACCATTAGTACATTGTAATCTACTGTTCTCCTATTATGTATTTAAACATCCAAACATCTCTTTGTATGTTCAATACTAGCGAACAAGAAATTCACAAGATATGTGCCTGATCACAAATGCAGCCTCAAAGAATAAAGATATGTTTCAAAAACTGCCCTAGTTATAGGTGTGACACATCATGACCCCTCTAGTCTGCCATTAGCGCTGGCTACATACCGTCCAAGGTCCACCTGCAGTATCCATGTCACAATAGACATCAAAAGATGATATTTGTAACGGATTGATAGTGTAAACTGCTGAACAGTAGACTGATGGAACATCTCCACAATGGTTCAAATCTATAAAATAGAAAATACGTGTTTGCTTTTTCATATTATCAACTTGAGCTCATCTACAATGAACTGTACACATTTAGAACAAATTCACCTGCGATGATTACACAGATATCGAATTCGTTAAAAGCGCTAAAAGAACAACAATAGAGATGTCGGAAACTTCAATAGACTCGTTTAAGGATGTGTCACAAAAGCAATCAAGCGTTGTGCAATATCTATTCTTTTTCTGCAGATTGTTTTGTTTGATACAATAAATCATGAAAGGCATAAGCAACATAATTATAAATCGTTCGTGCTTCCAAATGACAGTGACACTTGCAAATTGTTCAAATGGATTGATAATGTCATGGAAACAAAGGGGTTTCCGGGCAATTAAACGGGGAAAACACGCCGATCTTAGGATAAGGAATACAAAACAATGATGCAGTGTTAAACACGATAAAAGACAATATACCATGGTCTCCATTGGTTTTTAAACTGTAATCGGTTGTCTATTGATTACAAAAGAAAATCTGCATGACACCAAAGAAAGTTGGAAGAAATAGAAGAAGTCGACGAACATGCAACAAGGTGTGTTTGTTTATAAGTCGCTTCATACGACCATACAGTCGGAAGAGGTCAGGCAATCTTTTACTCGCATTAATTGAGAACACATTATTTGACATTCATTAATCCTTTCAGATTTCCTATCCAAGCTTTCCTTGGTTAAAGATATATAGGATCTTAGGATTATATGAAACGAGTCTTAGGAGGTGGGTTTTTTTTTTGCAAGCCTTGGCGAGGAAAAAATAAAACATGGAGACGAGTTTCATAAAAACTAATATAAAATGAAAACATTTTAGATACTTTTTATCACATAGCTCAGAAAACTTTCATTCTGACAGGTTTTTAAGACAAAATAAAGAGGGCTTAATCAAACGGCGCCATTCACAATTGAAGAAGTCAAGTCATTGTCCATATTATGACGTCACAATCGATTTATGACTGGCAC
>NW_018485494.1:0-5511 GCF_002113885.1 Mizuhopecten yessoensis
AGGAAATTTTAAAATGAGGCCATGCATGATACATTTATGTACATCAAATGGGTTCAACATTGTTTACATGTGACTCTTTATATACATTAAGCTAACGGATTATTAAAAAAAATACACTCTTTTTAAAAATAAAATAAAATTGTACATGTAGTGTTTAAATATTATTCCTACCGGATTTTTTTTTATAGGTCAAGATATTAAGGATGAGCCAACGTATTAATCTTTATTTATTATAGCATAGATAATGGAAACCAACTATTTATAACGCGTTATCGGACGTGTCTGCAAGTATTGAGCGGTATTTTCATCACTACTTCATAATTCTAAAGGATTGATAAGATTTTATTTTACATCTTGACGTTTATATGGAAGCACCATACAATACTCATATTGTCTGTATTCAGTGGAAAATAATATCTGTAATATCGCTGACGCCTAATACTAAATGGTATGAACTATAACGGGCGATGCTGGTTGCTGTTTTTGGGACCACTGCCGCGAGACATACCAGCCACCTATTGCATGTGACTAGAGTTTATGTGGCGGTTTACGATCGGACTAAATGAGTTAGAAATCAATTAGCATTCTTCAAAAGTTAACGCTATTTAAGTCGCATCCATAGCTATACATTGCCAAATGCACAAACGTATCTACATAACAGTTTTACTCGAAACTTTGCCTCAACATTGTAGTTCCAATGTCCTCGACGGCTAAGGACATCAGCTGTTAGCCGAGGGCAAAAGGTGACAGGTTTCATAAATCTCCTAAGTACTATTAGGTAATGACGAAGCACCTCTATACATGAAGATTCACATCAAGGAAGAAACTCTTATAGAACTACCATTCAACCGTCCATTTCATCGACCAGGTGGCGAAATGGAAAACAGTCTGGTCCTACCCATCCAAATGGGTTCAGTTAACACTGATTCTATTTCAAACATATTACTTAGCGTTGACAATATCTGTCCAGCATCCATTGCAATTCATTAATAATCGATGTCTTCGTGTCAAAACAAACATGAATGGTTGTAAGTTTCTTGTCTAGACATAGATAATAGCCAGACGTCTAAATGCTATAAGTATAAGAATATGTGGGAGTTTAAGTAGAATCGAATGTGCTGTTTGGGATTTGAGGGTTCGTCGTTGGTTAATTAAGGATTGTGAGGACGGAAAGATGATTGTTTGGTGTTTGAAAGGGCGAGAAGAGTTGTTTCGGATGGGGATGGTAGATAGTAATTGGAGTGTATGTGAGTATCGTGTTTTGGTGGGATCATGTGAGGTTAGTGATCGTCATTGTGTATTAAACAGAGAGAGATATTTTTCATTGTTGGATTGTTTCTTTAGGGTCCTTTAGGGCCACGTGTCTTGGTTGGAAGGGGTAGCTGAAGAAGTGACTGGTTGTGTTAATTAAGTTAACGTTATGAGAAGGTTACTGTTAGTGTGATATATTGTAATCGGTTGTAATGGGTCTTGCAAGTGCGGAATCGATCCTAAAATGGCAAAGAACTCAGATTATATTTATCTGCCAGACATTACATCGAATCTGTCATTGACGTCAAGGCAAATTCATAACACAATCATCAATATTCTTTGTCAGGATGTTAAACGCTGATTGAGTTAGACTATTTACATGATTTTAAGAAATATACGTTCCTATTGCAGTAATGCATTGTATTGTCGCGTAATGTTGACGTTTTATTCACGATAACAGAAGTGGGATAAATTGTCTTGGCGAACATTTTTATGTCGGGAGATCTTCTCCTCTATTTTTCCTATGAATATAATAATGTTTGCTTGTTGAGTAAGGAGAGCCTGCCACAAGTACGTCATCTTGATCCAATATTCCAGTAATGATTTATTGATGTTTTAATAAAAGAACACAAACCTTCGAGTAAGGTTGTGCCCTGTATTACGCCCTCATCTAAAATGTCAGCTAGTTCTTGTCAAATTTCGTCGTCTGACATTTTTCTCCTACAGTTAGATTGCCTAGTCAAAATTTGAACAGTTGAAATCACAAACTTATATAATCTTTTTTCTCTTTGACAGCAGATAGGGATATATTTATTCATAATCAATGCTGAGACTGTAGATATATCAGTCAATTTTAGTCGCGTAGAGCGAAAACATAACTTTTGTGATTATTCCAGAAATATATAGTAGCTATTCTACTTAAATATATCTCAGAATAAATATTTATGATACCCTATATAAATCATAAATATGATATCTTAACTCTTTGACAGGAACCATTTTACTGTAAACCGAATATTGCAAATCGAATCTACTCCAATACTTTATACAAACATTTTTATTATAAAGTCACAATTATGTTTTTTATCTCAATGAACGTTTCTCATTTGATTATGAAAATAACTAAATTTATAATGAGAATTCTTTATTTTGACTATGAAACATGATATATTCTCAATGGCGAGACATTTAGACAGATCTTTATTTATGACAGTTCGGTATTCCAACCCACTAAATTTAACAATTGCTGTTAATTGTCGAGGCAAATTAATTATTGAATCTCCGTGACAACTCGTATATGGTGAGATAAAAACCAGCTGGGTTTTACGTCAACAACCTGGGAGATTTTGAGGGGGGAAAATACAACAGAAAACTTGCTGTGACTGAAAGATATAAATAACTGGCATATTAATAGAGAAAAGAGTTCACATAACCTGTAACGTTTATAAAAAACATCAGTGTTGTTATTACCTCGGTTCTTTCTTTAACAACTTGATATTAATCAGAGTAACCTAGAATAACAAGGGATTGTCGTCGATAGAGCTAAAAACGCGTATCCTTCTGTCTTAATTTTTCGTATCATTGTTCAAAGGCGGCCTTCCCTGGAAGTTTTTCCTTTATTTCTGTTTAGCTCTAGATTCATCTGTTTTGAGATTAGTTTTCAATCTCAAAAACAATTTCAATGGTTTCCTCTTCGGTATTCTTTTATTTTTCTTCAACAGTGACTTTAAAATAAGTTAGAAATGCATCGCCATTTAATCGCATCACTACCTTTGACGTTACAAACCTCTAAGATCTTTATAAATCGTTTGGTGTTTCGTCGTCAATCAAATTGTGTACCCATTTCCTTGCTGTAAAACATGAACTCAATTTAACTTTGGAAAACAAAAGGTTAAAGAAATATATAAAGACGTGATCCAAGAAAAAAAAGGAGAGATTTCTTGGTTATATTTGAATGATGTCCTCGTAGTTTATTTTGTCTCTCTATGTGATCTTGTTTGTAGCTTCCTATGTTGTATTTGTATAATTCTGTTAGCTCTTCAGACACAGTATTGCATGATTGAGGGTTACACCATTTCATTTCAGCACACTTCTAGTGGTAAATAATACGAGCGGATGTATCATTAACATTGGGATAACTTACGTTCAATAAAATTCAAAGTCAATAATAATTTTACAGATATAATAGCAGGGAAGTAAAAATATTTACAGATTGAAAAAGTAGCATGCAGCGAGCATAATTTAAAAACTCGTGTGTCATTATCATGCGATCGATTTCTTTAAAGTAACTTCTCCTCAATCCTGCCTCGTGTTTGTTGAAAATGAAGAAACGAAACATTGCAATTTTTGATTAGCGTAAATTCGACTGTTTATGTCTCGTTAACGTTTTACATCAGACCGTAATCTGGGGTAATATTGGATTCGTTAAGGATGTCACACGGCTTTACTAGGCCAATGAACAACACTGACGTAACATAAACAGTCTTCTTTACTTTAATACGAAAGACGTAACTTCGTGTTTCCTCATTCCGGCAGACCCGAGTCGGAAATCGATCAGAAGTTAATTTAAGAATTCAATCAATAGATGTTGCCCGCGTGTTGTTAAATAGACCGACCACACATGTTACATGGTGACTTTAAAATGTAAACCTTGCTACTGCTTAGCTCCTATATATCTAATGTTTTTTCTCAAGGCAATTATAGCCGGGCGTAGAACTCGGTTGTATTGCCTCTATTATCTTGATTGAAAAGGACATAACTCAAATAGTTTCAAACATTTCCAGAGTATGGACAAAGTCTCAAACTGAATTTGTTACTTTCCTAAATTGTTTGCTTACAAAACAGAGTCGACAAGGAAATGTCAGTATTTGAGCCTTCCCCAATTTCATGTGAAACTAGGTAGATGAGAATAAAACTGACAAGATTGAAGATTTGGTTCTAATTACATGTTTATCAAGGAAATGTCAGCCTTCCAAGCATCTAAGAGCATACAAAGACACATTGGTAGAAGCCTTGATTGTATGTCGGCTGACAGGCTACAATGCATGTCTAGTCATAAAATAGTAAGTGTTTCCTGTGTCAAGATGAACAACGTGTATTCATTATATATATTGTATATAACAGTTATATATCAATTTGACAATTCGTTTGATGAACAGACATTTTTCTATTTTTTGATCCCGTGACAAATATCACATTATTTATTCCATTCGACTAAATGTGACTGATATTTTATATACAGCTGACCCTGATATAGGTAATTTGAAAGCTCCAAATTATCTTTAAGTGTGCATTTGCTTGAGTTACCTTAGCAAACTAGCAGAGTTACTCCCAGTATTAAAAGCATCCATATAGATGACAGCTAAACATATGATCTGCGCTGCAATATTGTTCAGGAAATTCATTTTGAGATTAATCGCAGACAATGATCCCCACCCCACAACGAAAACACACATAAAACAAAGAAAATGGCATTTTAAGAGGACATATTAAGAGAACGAAGAAATTTCTTTTGCTCACCATTAAAACATTAATAACCTGGTCATGGAATATTGGATCATGACAATATGAATGTGGCATATTCTCTTAAAAAATCAAACAACAAAAAAAACAACAAAAACGTCAAAAACTTCTAAAGTAGAAGATAATATAATAGCATAAAAATCGGTTTTTGAAAACCAAACATACTTTCCTAGTTTTTACCTACTGAACTGTTTACCAACAGAACAACAACATTTCTTGAAAGCATTTTTTTCAACAACTCGACAAAAAACCACATTACGGCAATACGGAAATATATGTATCTATACCATGTAGTTGGGTAGATGGTCTAACTCGTTGATTTGTATTTGACACCCAGACAACGGGAAATTTACTTTTTTTGTATACCCTGATACTCAATCCGTCAAGTATGTTGACAGCATTTGGCGTTTTATTTGACAAGTAAATACAATTTGAGGTCTGTGGCATTTCAAAATAAATTCCGCGCATGTGTCATGGTGTACACCTATATTTGTGTCTTATGTCAAGTTCCTCGCAATTGGTGTCACTTGACTCATTCATAATTATTGTCAATGACTTACCTGTTCTAAATGATATCACGCTACTAAACATTCGTAATAATGGAAGCACGGAAGTCTAGTGGTAGGACGCCAGGATAGTGACCGAAGGGTTGCGTGTTCGAGGCACGGCACTGCACTATGTTGTATCTTTGATCAAGATGCTTTACTCCGCTTGATCCAGTCTACTCAGCTGTAAATG
>NW_018485495.1:0-5519 GCF_002113885.1 Mizuhopecten yessoensis
GGTGAGGAAGGCAATGGGTTCTGTCCCCAGGCCGGGACATACAAATGTCCTTAAAAATGATAGTTGTTATTTCCTGCTTAACGTTCAACATTTGCGGGTTATGGCAACAACTGGTTCACCCGTTGCCAATACAGTGGGATCGGGCGGAATGCTGTGCTTAGTGTCTTTGGGATGGTATTTCAGTGATAAAAATTTGAAGCACTGTAAAGTCGGCATAAGATCCGCGCTATCACCAGGAGGCACCAACATTGCCTTCCACGGCACACATGCACGCTTACAAAACACATATGGAAGCACGTCCTTAAATGACCTTAGCTTTTCATAGGACGTTAAACAATATAACACCAAACCAAACGCTCACTTACAGTGGATTAACCGAGTATACATGAGTGTCTTTTTTGTGGAACTCAGTTACGAGTCCTTACAGCTAAATAACCACAAGTCATTAGGTGAACGATTCTACTCACCGTTGGATGAGGGGTAATATTACATGTAACTCGTCATATTCAGGTTCATGATGATTGAAAATTAACAACTTATTCACCTACTCACATTCATCAGTTTCAAATTCTGTTGTTTTAATAATCCATATCTCACAATGGCAGTATAATGATCGACAGTCAGGGGTTCCAGTCCTGGCCTGACCCCGTGGCGCTATTATTATACTCAGAAACACCCTTTAAAATCTTTATTATACACTGATTCCGCAAGGTTACGGTTTCTGTTTAGAGGGAATTTATTGATGCTATATTAATATCGGGGAAAATGTAATGCATAGTTACAGTTGTTGGCATCGGTACGGGATCCTTTAAATGCTGTAGAAAGATAACTTATGATATATACCTATACATGTTTCTGTCATCACGTCAAAACTCAGACTGAAATAATAGTAACGATGGGAACGTGATTAGACGTAATTAAGTAGCTAATAGCCAAATAGCTGTGTGATCAGCATCATTAACCGACAAATAACATGTAATTAAGCATGTTAAGTTATTAACTTATGATTGTTAACACTTATCAGCAGACAACACCCACTTCAATCAATTGCTTTATCAACTGTGGACAAGTCACTGTAAAGCCTCTACAAATGCATATTATTTTATTCATTTTTAAAACAACCATCAATCATATGTGTAATTACGAGATTCATTTCATGAAGCAAGCGTGGAAGAGAAAACAATTATCCTATAATTGCAGGACTTGCTTTACCTTGTATTAACATGTTTCCAAAGCTCACTATTAAACAGTGTATTTCAATAAGCAGCATACATAGAATTGAATTATTTATAAATCTATCTCCTCTCATTTACAATCGCGATGTACATATACAATGTAAGTCAAATACCATCGGTGCGAGTATAAACATCTGTTAACAAACAGATACGTATGTATAGTGGAGTGGAGACTCATGGAAACTTTTTTTATAATTGCTTTCCTTGTTATGGAATAATCTGAATATTTAATGTATCTCACATTTATAATGCACACCACAATACTATGGATGAGATTGTTCGCTGATTACATAAATTGAGTGAAACGTTAAGGTATTTCATGTGTGCAAAATAAATAAAGTTAAAGTAGTTTGGTAATCGACAATTAAGAAAAATGTAAAGTATGTCCATTGTTGAAACAGTTTGATGAAAATACTGTTCATGCACACGCGCATCCTTGGTTAATGCAAATACATGCAACGAAAACTATTACCCGTACCTGTACCCATCAGGAATATATGTAGTCGCGTTTATTACGAAACTGCAAGAAAACTATTTAAATGTTGACAGAATGATGACAGGTGTTTCCAGTATACATGTATAACAAATAAACACAAACGCAACAAGGCTGGCTAAGGTGAAACACAACTTGTATGATCTTTTACCTTCACACTGTTCAAAACAGGCTCTCGCTCAGGTAATTTGACTTAACATAGCCTTTTTAGTTTAATGATCAGTTGTGATATATCCAATTGATAAAATGTGTCATTATTTCAGAACTTTGAAACATTTTCTGAGCGAATACATCTGCAGGTACTTTTTTCCTTATATGTAATATGCAGGTCTTTGCGTGTGCACAACAATTCAATGTTCAAATGTCACTTTTCAGCGATAAATTGAAAGCGCTTTCAACAAACTGTAGTCATTGTTTACATTGTTCTTGAGACATGATTACAAAACCGCTAGGAGTTTGTTGTTTTAATTTTTGGAAAATTTATAAGCTCATAACATATTGTACTTTTCAAGGCAACGTCATATCATATTTCACCCAGTTGTAATATCGACCTTCCATGGAACTCCATTGTTAAGGTGAAGCCCTTCACGGAGGAAACAGGAAATTAAACTTAAAACCTAAATCAATGATCTCCAACTTTATTTCTCTAATAACAAATATTGCAGTTAGGAACGTTGTACGAGTTACTCTGGATTGGAAATTATCAACTCCATGAATGATAAAGCAGTAATACACACACGAATAAAAATAGACATCCCAGTCAATAGGGTAATCAGGCCCCTAACAACCAGCTTTATGTTAATGTTACAACGTGTGATCGCCTATATGTCAATTCAAATGTAGTGACTTTTGTTATCCGTTTATCATAGGAAAACAAGACAATATGCATAGAAATCATATGTAGAATAGAAGGCCAATATATCTGATTGTGCCGTACATCGACACTGATCCCAATGGACATTCAAAATTCCGGACTACAGTAGAAAACAGAAATGGCAGTGTTCAATGAATGCACGGAAAAAAGCATAATCACCTAAACCAAATATTAAAGTTAGATATCTTTAATACAAAATGAATTCATACAATATATATGTACATAACAATCACTTGGACGAACGCAATTGAATGACTGCCTTACAAAACAGCTTTACATGGTAGCAAACCAGAATCTTTTGTGTGGCGATACTAAGGAGGGAGCCTTTTTCTAACATCATTGATTATTTTACGCACCTAGTAGTATTAGCGTTGCATTCATTTGACGAGGCACGTTTTGAAAAACAGCGGAAAAACTCACGAAGGTCGATGTACGAAGGACATGGTTTAACAAAAACACACAGGCATTGTATTGTTAGAGAGTTTATTGAAGTTGTGTAGAAAGTTTACACACATATCTTGTTCGTATTTAAACAAACAGCAGTGTACAATCGATGTGGAAAGAAAAGACTTGACTCCGTATTGTAGAACGAGGCTTCTCCCGTGCTTCCTCACAGGACGAACATAACTTCGAGACACAGAGAAAATGGTAAGTAAATATTTAGATTAAGTAATTTCACTTCTGCATAACTATTTTTGTTTCAAACGACTGTACGAACACATTCTATTTTACATATTTAATTTGAAAAAATATATATATTACTGGAATGAATACGGAATTTAAGAAAGGGGAAGGGGCAATATTCGTTACCGGTATGCTAGTTTTATTATACCTTCCTAAATACTGAGGGAAATTACAAGAATTGTTTTGGCAATGGCGCCGTTTAATTTCTGTCTTGGTTATGCCTTTCTTCTGTTTAACCTAGTTTATTCATACTTTTACTGTGTCCGCAGACATAAGTCAGCACACATGATTTTTTGCCTATAGGTATGTATGAGATATATATAGCTATATATCAGTCACCTACAGTATCAGACAAGAGAACATAAACTGCAGGCATTTCATATCAATACAAAGTGAGATCAAACAGTAGCTATGTTATAATCGATCTCTTGTTAGCGTCACCGTGCTAAAGGGTTATATTAGTTCAGGCTGGTTTAACCATTTTGATATTTTGGTCTATATTGATTATACGCACAGTAAATTATAAGTCAAGTACCATTCTTTTAATTTTCTTGGCGGTTCCTGGTTTGTTATTTTGGTATTGGTCGATTTTACACAGTGTGTGTAATCCACACTTTTTTTTGTTATTTTCATATTTTTTGTAAGAAATAAACTGTTGGTTCCACATTTTGTTTTTTTGTAGTGGTTAATGCTGTTCTTCCTCACATGGTACATCCCTAATTCCCATAGTTGTATTTTCTTATCGACGTTTCGTTAAAGACCCATGTCGCATTGCAGACAAAACACTAGAGAATTTTAGTGTAGCTTGCTGAAGTTTTCTCGTGCATACAGTTATTACCTCTACTTAAATTTGTTTCGGATTAAATGGGCTCATTCACCTGGTAGCTCAGGTAGTAAGGGCGGCAGTTTAGTGATCGGGGGTCTTGAGTTCGAATGCTGCACTGACTATGTTGCATTCCTTATACTAATATTTAGAACACCGTTGTTGGATTAACTGATTTGGCACATTGTGGCTATAGCGTGTTCAGCGGTTTAGAGTCGAGACCCTAGTCTTTTGCACCACTCGTGTGACAAAGAAACCCAACGTTTTCAAAATACATTTTCAATTGCCGTTTGTGCTTAAAACAAACTTATAATTTAACACTATGTTAAGTTGTGCTTTTTTCATTGACATATTGATCACATGTACCTTAATACAATATCGCCATATACATTTTCAAGAAGCTAACCTTTATGTATTATCAGCGCAGAGTACAGATACATGTACCAGGAAATACAATAATGAGTCTAAAATACCGAGGAAACACAACAAACAATTGAAATCAAATACCACCCACATAACAATTATACATGAGTTCATCGACAATTGTAAATTGTTTTAAATACCAAAATCAAAAGCAACAAAAAAATGTTTACTAGGGCAAAACATGATCAAAGAAAACGCTACATTTATAAAGATAATAACGTACCAAGAAAAGGCGACTAGATGTTCCAGAAGGGTGATTTGTGTTCTTCATCGACGATACCCACCATGTAAATATAGGTGATACATTGTAACGAAATTACAAGACACCTTTCGGCATGAGCATTAAATTCAATCTTCATATCGAACAAAATAATGAAATATTTTCAAATCTGATCACAAAAGTGAACTTAAAACTGCCAATATATTTGATTTGATATTTGAATAACCAACTGCAATATTGAAACATTGTGGGTAGGGTAGGCAGGGATGTTGCTGTCAAGAAAGGAAAAGTTCACAATACAAAAAAAGATCAGCATTTTAATGTTTATCGTACGACCTAGTAATAATTCAATTAAACGTTTGCAAAGTTGTCACGACATTTCATTGTTAGTTATTGAACGGTCTAAGCAAAGAAAAGATAAATACATCTTGAAGTAGCAAATGTATAGACGTAACTATGGTATATATATATGTTACCATTCCTGTCATTTCAGACGGATGCCCTCACAGAAGATCAAATAGATGGTAAGTAAATGATGTTCATAAGGTTAGCTTAATATATGTATATCTTTCAAAGCTCAAGTATTTATGAAAATTAACCGAACACCAAGTATATATATTTTGTGATAGTTTAAGATGTCTTCTATTTTCGTTTTATTTAACAGCTCATTAATTGAAGTTCAAATAAGATAGATAAATCCCCATGCTCTATGTTTTTGTCCTTAGAATTCAAAGAGGCGTTCAGCCTGTTCGACAAAGATGGCGACG
>NW_018485496.1:0-5521 GCF_002113885.1 Mizuhopecten yessoensis
CTTCAGTATTTAGAAGGCTACTCTACTGTGTGTACCTTATACCCCATAATCCTTCGATGTTTATAAGGCTACTCAAATGTGTGTACCCCTTAATCCTTCAGTGTGCAGAAGGTCTGTTTAACTGATTATGTTTCATATCTCCGAATCTTTCTAAACAATACATCTTTAGATTATTTAAAGTGTAGTAAACAGTAGGCTACACTGATATGTATGCAAATCTTTTTTAACAAACAGAATAACAGGAAGATGTTTTATGTATTCCACGTATCTGGATTTTAAACGTTTATTGCTTATTGTTTTCCCTTTATTATTAGATATTCATACTTTTGAAGGGTGAAGTATTCCTCTTCTTATGTAGATATATATATACATAGAGGCGAAGGCGCTTTGGAGGTACAATGTACTAAGAAACTGTTGTTATTTGTTTATATAAATTTATAAATATAGTAGATAATAAATTCTTGCGAAAATATAGAATAAAAGAATAAATATCTAAGATCAACCGCTGGGCCTTTCTGCCTTCTTGGGCTTCTTAAGGCGGACTGATGTGTATTTTGCACCGTTGGTTACATGACGTCATCAATATTTGCATAGTACACAATGTTAGTGACGTCATATATATATACGTATTATATAGCTGAGGATCGTGTATGGTCCAGCATAAATTTAATTTTGCAGCCAGCATAATCTAACTTGTAAACGTTATATTCCAGGAACTTTTAATATGTTATAAGTAAGATAATTATTTAAACAGCATAGCTTTGTCCGTATTTGGATTTTTTTTAGATTATTCCTGTTTCAATGCAATATTATATTGCTTCGATAAATTGAGCTGTATCTTCAAATAGCTCCTTAATAACATTTGCTCATTGTTGTTAATACTTTTAACTTGATTTAATTGCTTATATCCTTTTTTGGGACCTTTGTGAAAGAGGACTAGCTTCAAATTCTTACTTGATATATAACAAAGTTTATTTCGGGACCAATGTTTTTTAATTTGAACTATTATTGACTTCGTAGTTATATATTTTATGACTTTTTTATCCACAAATTTTATACAATGAACTTATCACACTGCAGCTCATCTATTCCATATTTGATAGAGTATGAAATGATTGTAATGACAGGGATGGACCTGTCACTAACATATTGTCAATCTTTTTACATATCCCCTGCAAGTTGGGGGAAATAATAGGTCTGTTGAATTCCACTACATAATGTTTGGATATGGTTAAATTTTCCATTCAATATACATGATGTGAAACGCCAGATTAACATCAAATAAAATTGGCCATGAATGCCAACAATGCTTAAGGAATGCCAAACCCAATCCTTAACATGAAATGCAAAGTTCGATTGCATAAAGTCCGTGTCGTTGATAGCTTATCAGCACTGTGTATTACATTGGCAGAGTATCCATTGCCGTACTAGACGCACATGTATTCTGTCTGAATTGTTTTTAATAAAGAGCACAACGCTTACAACTGTAATGACGCATATGTATATAATGTGAAGGCTTCAAATTAAGTAATGGCCTTTGTGTAAGATAATGTATCTTTTTTGACTGTTTATTAACTAATTAATTAACAATGTACATAATTAAGCTTAACGAACATCGCACAAGTTTTATGAAAAAATATAGCATCGCTAACCATTGTGAACACTAGTTCAGTAGGATAGAGGATACCATTCATACATCATCCATTAGTTCACCTTTTGTTTAAGTACATTGACGATTAACGTTTCTATCTGTATGCATATTGGCTTTTGACAGATAAAGTATGAAATAAATAAACATAAATACAAACCTCTGTAAACTGAAAATTAAATATCAATTATGCTAGGTAAATTTACTGTCAAATACAATGTGAATCTTACATGAAGTTTAGAAATTATGCTTAGCTCTTTTTGTCTTGCTTCGTTTTGTCTGCAACTGTTTTTTGATTTGTGTAACCGGACTGATGATGTCAACAGGATCCGACATTGTTTGAAACTGTGATCTACAATAACTTTCATTCAATAATGAAATAAATAATATTAATCGACTTGAAAAAAACGTACATAAATTGGTTGACTTGTTTTTCATTTCCATTTAATCGTTCTGACATGAACACATAATAAAATACAGAAACCCTTAATCAATCGTATACTCTGACAGTACAAATTGCGATAGTTACTGTATGCTTTTTTTTGTGAAAGAGACAAAAAGAAACGAATTTTATCCTTACGGCAAAAAAATCTTATGAAATCAATAATTAATTCATTTTGTGTCCCACTGTAAATGCTAGAGGTTGTTAATTGATAGAACTAGTTGTTCCACCTCAGCCATCTACATTCTGTAGATAGGTGTACGCCCCAAAGGTGAAGCTATGTATCAACCATATTGTACATGTATGTCTAGATTGGTTTTTTTTCTTTAATCTTAGCGGTGAAGATGATCTTTTGTAATTTGAAGTTTATAATGCATGCACGTAACCATTATGATATAGGAAAGGACTATAACGAGTGTTTATATAATTTATACCATGTACCAGTACCAGACTAAAAAGTATGATCATAAAAATCAGAAAAAGTCGAGAACGACCCCGAAAACAGATTTTTGCATTTGGGAATGGCATTTTCTTCAAATCAAATTATCTGTTCGTGTTAAATGACGTCATTTTGTTGATGCTGGCATCCCTGAGCATGTAAAAGCGTTGCGTATAAAACAAATGGGTACATGGTTAGGTAACTATACATGTATTAAAGAAAGCTGAGAGAAGCAATATTCACAACTGATGATTTGTTTTATATTTTAATTTCCCCTACAAGTTAGACTACTTTACATGACCCGTACACAAACTGATGCTACTGTTAACAGTGTTAGAGGATATTACATATGCTGTCACAGGATGGTTGGAATAATGTCGACTTTATACTGTGTACGATAGTAGTGTATATCAGTGTAAATGACAAACAGTATATCAACATGATTAAACGTTTATCAAAACCTATAATTGATAATTAAACCCCTCTGAGGTGGCCTTTCGATCATTTTAAGGGTTCGGGGTGGACAAATTAATCTATCAACAAACCCTGTCAACACATGGTTACAATATGATCTAAAAATTCTATCAATAAACGACTGCAGCAACAATGTACGTGTACTCAGCCGAGTCAAGTCAAAATGCCCTCAGTGTTTATTTCAGTGATTTTTTTTTATCGTGAATATCTCAAAACGATAATTTTCAGCTATGGACAACAAAGGATGAAGTCATGAATTAATATAAAGTATGACGACATTTCAGTCACGTGGTACTTGCATGTACCCTTGATTGGCACCATTATTAGTACCCATGATTATATTTATATAGATGACGTCAAAATCAACACCTACAGTTTTGTGTATCAGTACGTGCTTTGACCCGGCAGTACATATGTGTATACAAGTATGGTGTTCGGTCGTTTGCATTGAGATCATAAGTTCAAGTGTCATCTTGTCCCAAACATCAGAAAATGACATCCTTCTGATGATAGCACGTGCATTTTAATTGGCTGTAAATATGCTCAATGATAGGCAAAACAAAATACCCTGTATCAAGAGTACATAGTGCAAAACACAAATCAGTGCTAAATATAAGTGTCACCGATACAAATGTATATCACATACCTGACAAATCTTACCTTAATAATAAGCCGTTATCAAGGTCCGGTAATTTACAGTTTTTAACTACTCTTGTAGCGAGAACTCTAGACTCGAAAAACATCCCTATTTGATAACTGGTGAATCAAAATTTGAAACAGGAAGTGGTTTCGTGCATTTAACCGTCATTTCACGCTATGGCAGTATGACGTAATTCGACCATCGGGTGAAGTTTCCGAGAAGAAAATTGCACAATTTCAATTAATTCGTGTTATCTGATGCGTCAGATGTACACGCATGTTTGGTAAAGTCTATGAATATAAACTAATAGTTCAATGGCTGGCATTTAATCTGGTTAATTATAGCTCAGATCAATCGCTTCGGATGTATAAAAGTCTCGATAGTGATTTGTAACTGCTATGTATATATTTGTAGTAAAATGATTTTCACTGGCTAATTCAAATTACATCTAAATCAAAACAGTAAATCAAGATGTTAAACTTATCGATTTTAGAAAGACGATTTAATGATTTCGTGATGGAGATAAATTGTTAAAAGATCAACATTGATACTGACAGTATAATATATGTAAACGTAGGGCTGGTTACTGCCTAATTTGTCTCTTTCACAAGTAGAATAGTTTATGATTTTATTGATGTTTGTACTTATGAGTGTGGGAGTGTTTTATATAGGGACACATTGTTATCTGTATACGGTAAATATACAACGCATGTGAACCTACATGTACGTTTAAAGTTACATGTAAGTCTACAATCAGAATGCACATTTAAGATAACTTTAAGGTAAACCTATCTGGCCAATCTACATTAAAGGGCTGTGCCTAGTCAACTTTTAAATTTCTATATGAAGTTGAGCTTATAGATGATCTTATCAGGACTGGTAACAAAAACTTAACCAAGTCCTTCCGTGCATATTGACGATGTGCCGTGTTTAAATAACAAGAACTTATTAACGATTTCTCGATCGTATAACCCTCCTGAGCTGCTTAATACCAATGAAACTACATACTCTTCTACTCGATCGTTACATACAATATGAATGATCAGCAGGGGATGTACGTTAAGCGGGACGATTTCAACAATCCGGTCGTAAACATTCCAATTCTCGAAAGTAAAAACCCTACTTCACCTACCTATATGGACTCGGTCACATATACAGGTAAACATAGCCACTTTGTACATGTACGTGGATCGCAGTTTTCCCCACCCGGAGCACTTACGTACTCGTCAAGGTGTGCAAATCCAGGCGAAGGGGAGCTATAGACCAAAACGATGCAAACAGCTAATACTTAACGTCCAGTTGTGTTTTCATAACTGTCATACGGTCTCATAATTCGCATCTCTATGTCAGGAACAGGGCGCCAGGTAAAACTCCAGTCACTCATCAAAATGTTATTTTCCTGTTCCGTTACCTGGGAGCAAAACCCATTCTTGACAGTCTAACAGTCTCTCTAGTACAGTGTAACACGCATTGTAAAATTTAACATAATATGTAATTAATATAATGAGAAATTTACGTATACATTGTCTCTTATTCAATACAAGCCTTCATGATTGTTTTCAATCCATAATATTGATAAAAAACAATGGTACCAAATTGCACATTTGTGCAGAGAGAAGCGCACAACAGGGCAAACGATCGATAAATCGGACAGTTGTGCGCACCATGTATGGACGATCTGCGGACGGTCGTGCACGATGTATGCACGATGTCCGCACGCTATTTTTGGTGCGTTGCGTGGTCTCACAACTGTATATGTAAATGTTTTAACAGATATGCATAAGTTCTCATATGATAACTTTGCAATAAATAATAAAACATAGATCCTGATAGATAAGGAGGACTTTAAGGAGAATTCTCCTTAAATATCCAAAGTAC
>NW_018485497.1:0-5525 GCF_002113885.1 Mizuhopecten yessoensis
CAGGTATAACGAAATTAGAATCAATCTACGTGTCTTCAGGTATAAAGACATGGGGAACAGCCAACATGGCTTAAGTTATAACGACACAAGAATCAATCAACGTGTCTTTAGTTATAATGATCTTAGATTAAATCAATTTGTCTTAAGTTATAAATGATCTAAGATTAAATCAACGTGTCTTTAGCCTTAACGACCTTAGAAAATAATCAACGTTTCTATAGTCATTACGACTTCAGACAAACTAAACTTATAATTTAACATTAATACACAATTAGATTAACTGAGATGATATATGCGGAAATCAGATGACTTCATGAAGCAACAAAAAATCGAGCTAAACCTCAACAACAAAAATGAAAAAAGGAGTCACTGAAGGCAAAATATCAGGAACTTTCATGAAACATCATTTGCAAAAGAAGAATCTAAACTGACCCCTACATTTGTAGATATCCTGACTCGATAGCACAAGCTGATGGGCTTCGCTCAACCGCTGAACAAATAAAAACGGAATAAGATCCTTCGGAAAGGGAAGTTTGTCATGCACCACATGTGGTATACGCGGTGATGTTTCTGATGATGCAATCATATAGTTCATCAACGATCAAACAAAGTGAAAGAAAGTTCTTTTAACCTTGCAGTTATTGAAGTTTCATATTTGACGGTGTAAATCAAATCAGTTCAGGTAGAATACATTGGCTATGCATTTTATTAGTTTACAGTCTTTGTTTATGCAGAAAAAAAATATATATCAAGGACTCGGGTCCTGGTGTAGCGAATCAAATGTGGAATCTTGAAAGGCAGGGATGTTACTACTGAGAAAAGGAAAGTCAGTGATTATGGAATTGATGTCATGACGTGAGGCTTGGTAATGGGTTGACCATTATTGTATTGTTGTAGACTTATGTCAAGATATAAAACCGAGGAATTTGGTGTCTATGGTGTCTTTAATTTCAAGGTCTTGATGAAAAATAGTCAAATAAGAAGCATCAAAATTGTTATTCATGCAAGATAACAGCCATATCAATATAACTAGTCTGAAGAACTGAACGGGTATCTTTCCTCAGTTGTGTCAACTTGGCTTTTGGTTGCTGAAAGTTAAAAGTTTAAGGTGCACATTAAGCCTCAATGAATAATTACTTTGAGTTGAAATATCACAATTTTACCAAAACATGTTGTCTATCAAGAACACGTATCACATAGAATATGTTTTGTAGTTTTGAGATTGCATTTCTCTCATGAAAGTTATATTTTTTTTATGTTTGGTGTTTGAAAAATAAATTTCTGTCCTGAAACTTGTATCCATGTCCTAACAATTAGTAGTCAGTCCTGATGATAGTATTTCGTTCCTAATATTGTCTATTTGTCATTATAGCTGTGTTTCAGTCCTTACAGCTGTATTCCAGTCTTGTTATTGTATGTATGTCCCATAAGTTTCTGTCCCTGTAGTTGTATTTCTGTTATATCTGTACTGTTAGTTCCTGTAATAAGGGGTGAACAGGCTTTAAACATCTTCTTGTCAAGTTTGGGTGAGAATTAAAAAGTCGTTTTGCAATGGCGATGTGTGCAAGTTCTGATTAGTTCAAATTTGTTCAAATCTGATGCTTGCCAACATATCACTTTTGTGCTGCAACATAATGGAGAGGGCTTAGAGTGTTAACCTTAATCAATCGGTACGTCTATCGACATCCGAGTAAGACCAGTCGTTTTTGAATTAGAAGTCCATCTGTCATTAAACTTCATATACCCGAAAGACAACTTCACCACTATATATCACATATAGGTCACTGTGACTTTTTTTCTGTTTGTCTGATTTTGGTAGGACTTTGCATTTAGCAAGACTTTGAGATCAGCAAAATTTCTTTGACAACATTTGCATTTAGCTTCATCTGTTTGATAAGACTTTGAGATCAGCTCCATCTCTTCAACGAGACTTTGCCACTACCTCTTTCTCTTTGACGAGACTTTGCGATTTGCTTCATCCCTTTGATAAGACTTTGCGATCAGCTCCATCTCTTCGACGAGACTTGCATTTACCCCTCTCTCTTTGACGATACTTTGCTATTTGCTTCATCTCTTTTATAAGACTTCGCGTTAGGCTCGATTTCTTTGATGACTCTTTACGAGTAGCTCCATTTCTTTTATGATCCTTCGCGTTTAGCCCCATTCCTTCGATTAAACTTTGCGTGTAACTCCATTTTCTTGAAAAGACTTTGCGTTCAGCATCATTTCTTTGATGAGGCTTGGCTTGTCCATCTTTTTTTATGAGACTTTGCGTTTAGTCCCATCTCTCTGATAAAACGTTCTGTTTAGCGCCATTTCTTTGATTAGACTTTAGCATGAGTATTTTTATGGTTCCCATTTTTTTATTCTTTTTTATCACTATTTACTTTTAGTTCTTTGTCTCGTTCACTGTGAGATACTATTTCACCCAAGTATTGACTGTCTATTGGTGATAATCAACAGATGATTTGATTCGATTACATTAATTCAATTGCTATGTTTAATCTTGATAGAAGATTTTTAATTTTCGATCAAATCTTGTTTCCATTTTTTTTATTAACTTTTATTCTGCTAAATAAAATAATGTTATTGATAAATTTTACATTTTTATTCTATTTTTATTTAGTAAATGGCTGACTGTATAATGAAAAATCTCCTCTATAAATATATTATCGGATTTAACAAACCGGAATTTTTCAATTAAATGATATAAGATTTCATTTTATAACAGTTACATGTGTAGTAAATTTGTTGATAATACACATATCATATTTGTGGTTATTGTTGTTTGAAATATGTACCATCACATTTTTCTTGTGAGTGTATTTTTAATTAAACCGTAAATGGATTAATTATATAAAAAAAGACACCCACGGATATTGCTACACTTAAAAACAGTAAGTTGCGTGTTATGTAAATAAAATATTTCGAAATATAATACTTATACTTAATTTTAATTTAACTTCATATGGATGTGGGATACAAGGAACATTTTAATTTAACTTCATATGGATGTGGGATACAAGGAAACATTATCAAGATCAAAAGTGAGAACACTTACAGTATATATATTGTTGATTTCAATCTCGGGAAATCATTTCATTTTTGTATCAAAACATTACCATTACAAAAATTTAATAATTTTATGTACGCCACATTAAATGTTTAATCGCCTTTATGTAACTGAGTCAATCAAACTAGCATACAACAAATGGTCATTAATTCTAAAATGTTTCAATAAAAACAATTTAAACACATTTTAAGACATAAGTTCCTTTGGATTTTACTTATTATTACATATTAATGGTATTTGACCATGAAAGCTAACTAAATCTTTTTTGAAATATTGTATAAAGATTGCAAATTACTTGCTTTTATATTTTATGCATCCCAGCTGCTTAATTTAATTAAAAGTGAGAGCACCAACGTTTAAATAATATTAAATCGGTCTTATCGATTTCAAATATTCAGAAGTGTCAGGCTTATTTTTAGGTTACGTCATATATTTTTGGCCTTTTATCACTGAAAAATGTATAACATATTACACGTTTGGATACTAAAGTAAACCCCTATTACACGTGAATCAGCTTCTACTATTTTTGAAGTTTCTAATTTGCTTTTACTTGTTATTTTTGTTGAAATAAAGACCGTAAAAATGTTTGTATCAGTTAGATTAAGAAAGAAATTTGGTTACAAAAGCATCCAAGATACCTTGTATGTCATGAATATTTATGAGATAGTAAATCTGTTCAGTCGACAGCTGCTAGGATTGTTGACGCCCCCGGTTAACCTATTGGCTAAGGAATAACTCATGAATATTTACCGAATACAGTTTAACCATAATTCAATGGGCGGGCCTTAAATGTATTTGCTACGACAGAGATTATTATTGAGGAAGTGTACAATATGAAATAAATGCAATGGTCGAGAACGGAGCTCTTCGGCCATATTTTTGAAAGGAAAGTTAGTTAAATTCATATTGTGAATATCTTTTTACACAAGTACAGCTTCGCTCTGCTATTTGTGATTTTGGGGGAAGCAAATAACATGAATGAACAAACGATGACCCTTTAGGACCGCCTCTTGACCTTAACATCTCAGAACGACATGGGAGGTTTATCCTTTCTCAATATCAACAAGGATATGATCGGTACCTTTTTCAAATCTTCTTAATAAAATCTCGATAATCCATGATAATCCTTCTCAAATATTATAAATGCTTTGTATAATGGTACATATTGGTAACAATAGTAACAATTTCACAAATGAAAATACTTTTTTAAAGTTATTATTTAAGATATTGGAATTGTCTTTTTTACATAAGGCTTGCTCGACTCGGTGATAATTATTTATAGTTAAATATCTACTTATTTGTGTTTATGTCATGCATACTAACATAAGCTATACTAGTCATATTAAATATTCTAATAATGTAAAGAATTTAAATACTTGTGGACATGACCTTATTTCTCAGTCCTACCGGATGTTGTACAATGTTGTTGCAAAATAAGATACAGTTGTATATAGGATGCACATAGTCAAACGGTTTTTATTAGGTCACTATGTCGTTCCGTGTCGACTTTATTAAGTAAGCTTGTACTGGAGTATGCTACGCGTATTTGGATAAGTACAGGCGTATACATAAACAGGCGATTTTCGAAACCAGTGAACCGTAACGGCTGTAATAGCGATTGTTTGTAGCTTTTTTAATGTACGCGTGAATATATCGTCAACTTGACCTGGAAACCACCGAGAAAGCTCCACAGCTCGCTACCATAGTAACGGAGAGAAATGCACTGTTTATCCTCGACCTGGCTACCGTAGAGAATTGACCCTTGACCAGTTCGTGAGGTCAAGCTTTTCTGGACCATGTAAAACAACACAGACCAGGCCTACCTGGGACATCGCTTTCACAAAGGACCGGGGATTTCAGTGGAACACAGGCGCCTGTGACCTGTTGAATGTACGCATCTCATTCACACACATCGCGGTGTCTCTCGACGTGTAAGCAAGTAGCTCCGCCGCTTATCGCCTTGGTCTGAAGATGTGATGGTCAGTGATAGATAGATGACCTAGTAAGAGAATGGTCATCTCGCTAATTGACCGCTAGCTGGCCTTAGGGGGAGGATAATGGAAACAACACCACGGAATAAGGGGTGAAAAGACACTGCCAGGCATTATAATGTTTGGGATATTGAAATGAAGTGTTTCTCCGTATGTGGTATATGATATATCATACAAGTTTTAACTAAACGCCTGCAGGCATGCAGTTAGTGTAAAACCAACGATACTGTTCAAATAATCTTCAAGACTCAAGGAGTTATATCACTGGATAAAATGAACATGTATGTAATCCATCTACAAGCCTCTGGCCCTGACAGACCAAGCTGCCGATGAAGGCAGTGCGATGGACGATTATGGAGGTGAATTCAGCTTTGTATATTCTTTACTTGCATATATGTAAGCTCACTGTCTCATAGAATTCCCCCTCTGGTCATCGATGCCATTTCCTTATGGTTCCGAAT
>NW_018485498.1:0-5527 GCF_002113885.1 Mizuhopecten yessoensis
ATGAACGATGTGAATCTGCTAGGTTGTTTACAACCTTAGTCATTTATCACATCGTTCTTTAATCAAGCCACACCAAAATTTTAATATAACTGTCTCAATACCCAGAAAATGTTTTATAATGACACCTTAGTCTGTTTCTGTACAATATTGGACCAAGTAGTTCAACAATTTTACAATCCAGTCATTTGCGCTTTGGAAAAATGGTTGGCTTGATTATGGAGGGTCCGCTGTAGTCCAGTAAGACCCAATATCAGGACGGTTCTGATCATCTTTGTTTCTCGCAGAAACCTGCCACGACTGGTGAAAATCATCATCCCTTCCGTCATGGTCATCTACCTGCTTACTGTGACGTCATACTTCACTGTACTTACAGAGGAGGAGATGGTTGGAGCTCATTCCTTTGGTGTGGTACGTATCTCTTTTCGCTTGAGTAGTAGTGTTTGGTCTTTCATTTGAACGCATAATAGTAAAAATTCAAACAAAACTGTGTATGTAGATATCTTGTGTCTTCACAAGTAGTGTTTGAAGAAATATCGATGTTGTCTAAAGCTATCACAATTGTGCTCTAATACATCATGGTTTTGTATCAAATCGTCACACCTGTTTCTGATGCCATCATAATGGTGCTTGAAGCCACCCGGTTGTATCCAATTTCCAACAAAAGACGCTATCTTGGAATTTCTGCAAGACGTTTGTAAGCGTCAACGTGGTTAAATATTTAATTTATAATTTGAATGAAAATAATATCAGTGGAAAAATATTTGAAGTGGAAGGTGTTTAAGGGAGAGTCCCACAAAACGTCTACCGTATACAAGTCTTAAAATGTTATTTTCTTTATAAATTTATGTTATTATTTCTATATTTATGCAAATATTTTTCTGCTATTTATAATATTACTAATATGTCTCGTGAATCAAATTTCTTTACAGTTATGGGGGAGAAAAGCACTTGGAAAAGCAGCTTTCATCATTCCTATAGGTGTCGCTATGGTGGCGTTAGGAAACGCCAATAACACTTTTCTTTCTTCTGGCAGGTAAAGTCTGGGTTTTTTCTGGAAATTGTAGAAACGTTTACTTATAATTAATATAATTATGAAAATTAAACTTTTATTTTGTAAAAATATTCACAAATAATTTGCAAAATATGTCATGCTTCTATGCAATAATAACGAAATCATGTACGAAAATCAAGACGGAATAAACCAATAGAGCTACAATTAACGAAGGAAGACAAATTTACTCTTCCACGGTTACGTAATAAAATTCATCTCGACAGAACCGCTGGGCTATTATTCCATATAAACTGACATCACTCAATGTTAACTTGTAGTATATAATATTTGGTGATATTTCAGACTATCCCAGTTCTCCGTTCATGATGGCTACATACCGGATGTCTTGTCGTTTGTTCATGTAAAAACCAAAGCACCACTTCCGGCAATCATATTGCGCGTAAGTATACATACCCATGTTAATAGTCGATTGCTTGAAATATTAAGCGCATTACGATAAAATTACAACCAGGACCCTTTGAATTATGTCTGATATGTATAGATGTACTATACCCCAAATCCATGACAAACAATGTGTATGATAACCATTTTTTAAACGTTTGAATGTCTGTTCTTCCTTTTCTGTTTGAAAACATAAATCGTCTCTTTATGATTTGAGGATGGTCCCACTTTCTAAAGCATTGGCAATTTAAAGGAACGCTGCTACATAATGAGAAAAACCTCCTATTTCTTCTGAGGTTACTTTTGCTTTTCTTGAAGACAATACAATGTATCCTTTTTTCCCGAACACAATATACCACCCTACATTTTCAGGTTCATCTGTCGGATGTATTGGAAGAATTGTAACTGCATCTGCAGTATTAATGTAGGCTCCTTTTCAAATGTTTATGATAAAACTGTAATTAAAATCAATGAAGTCCAAAAATGGAGCACCTTATACAATAAATCACTTGCGAGAGATCAATTTTGCTTTATATTCACGAGATGGTCTTTTGAATCATCAGCGAGTAATTGTTTCATACATAATTACTTCCAATGTTGCAAAATCACCTGTAAATAGCGATTTATAGAATTCGCGCGAAACACCTTCATGCAAAGTTTGCGAAGATAAGGCTAATAATAGTATTAAATGCAACTGCTTACCTGTGTCTTCCCAGGCGGTGAGTGGTGTAGTGATTGCCCTGGCGGTGGACGTGTCACAGATGGTGCGTTTCTGGGTGTTTACCGTGTGGTTATTCCATGGACTTGCGGTTGGTGGACTGCTTATCATGAGGATCCGAAAACCACACCTAGACAGACCATATAAAGTAAGATATACTCTCATAAATTACTAGTGGAATTTTGGAGCACATCTATATTAACACATACAACTCATATTCCCTTATTTTCAAAAACATTTGTATTTCTTGGAAACACAAATTTCAACTGATCAAGGTGTGAGCATCATGCTAAAGCATTTTTAGGATTCAACTGTTGGGCATTTCTTAAAACAACTTTATGAAATATTTTATCCGCAGGTTAACATAATCATTCCGTTCCTGGTGACCTTAGGCTCGGTCTATTTAATCTTGGCGCCCTTCATTGCGAACGAGCCCCGACCCGAGTTCATCTTTTCCCTGTGTCTGGCCGCCCTCTCGATGCTGTGCTACTTCCCATTCGTACGCTGGAACTGCAGCGAACATATGAGTGGTGGCAAATTCACAGGTTTGTGCCTTGTAATAGCAGACAGTGGTAATTAGATGAGCATTGAACTGTGATCTTTTATGTAAAACGGAAATATTTCGTGAAAGTTTAACCAAAGTTTCTGCATAAATGCTGTTTGGTTGATGTCAATGATATTTAAAAGCAGTTAAGGACCCCTCTTTCGCTGCATTATATTATTTAGTGTATGCAGCAATCTCTCTTGGTTTCGATTTGGATTTAACGGTAGCATGGTTTTGCCAGGAAGCTCAGTCGGTAAGAGCAATTGTATACCAAGCTAAAGTCAAGGGTTCGAATCCCTGTCTAGTCCCGCTGAAAGGTCCGGTAAATCTGGTTTTACAGTGCATGGCTTCAGATTTTGGAAGTGGTACAGGGACATACCTGCATTTGAGACCCTAATATTATCCTTATCAGATTCGACTTTGGACATTTGAAATTCCCTTGGTTTACATATATATTTTCATAAAGCAACTCAAAGGTTTTATCTGTATGGAGTTATCAGGCAAACAACTATCACTTCATGTAGCATTTTAACATTTATTATCATCAACATTATCATCATTATTCCTTTTTTCTACTTGCAGACAAACTTACAGTTTTTCTTCAGCTGTTTTTGAACGTTTCACCATTTATGTAAGTTCATAACGAAACACAAAGAACTTATTTGGTTTTAATTTAAACAAATGGAACTCTATAGAAAGTATTTTCTCTTCACAAGTTATAGGTACCAATCCCTTTATTGTGAAATCAGATATTTTCTTGGTGCCCAAATTCCGTGGTTTCCCGACAATATACCATTTCTTTGTCCATGAATTCTTGGATTACGAAATCCCAATCAAACGGATAATTGCTTTATGTAAAACTTACAATTTAGTGATTTCACAGTAGATTGTATCTTAATTCAATCCTTGGAAACTATAGCTCTAGAACACATTCTTGAAATAACTTAATATCAATGGAGAATGCGGCAGCACCGCTAATGCATCTTCTGGAGAAATGTAAACTTTTTTTCAAGAGCGTGCTCTATAGAACCTTACAGTTTTGGCTGAATATTAAGATTTCATAAATGTATAACGTAAATAGTGATAGTGAGATGATGGTAAAATGTGATAAGTTTATGGTGAAAAAGTAAATTGGCAACAGTGACTTGCTTTCAATATCTGCATAGTTTTTAACAAACATTTAATTTTAGTTTGATAAAACAGGTGATAAGAATGCATCTAAATTTCATGAACCACTTTGAAGCTCATTTCATAAATATCTTTTGAGATAATTGACAGTTGACATATATAAGAAACACGTTGATATCTACAATGTTGCACTCTAAAAATCTATGTTCTCATGGTTAAATGTTTTTTTTTTCAAATGGATTGAACACAAATCACTTGTATATAGAGCTATGCATACATCTATATTAACTTTATATTTTTAACAGCAAGCGGTACAAGCGGAGGTTACGTACTAAACGCCGCCACGGACCTGCTACAGTGAGCCCTGTTGTCCCGGATAAGCCGGTTGTGCAAGAACCTAGTTCTCCATCCTCGGACATGCCTTTCTCTGACACCATGTCCATTTTTACTATTGACACTATAGATGATCTCGACGATACAATGACTGTTGATGACCGGGAGTCGGTTGTTTCATTCAATACTAACTATTCTTACCGAACAAACCTGTCGTTCCGGACGCGATCTTCAAGTTCCAGTTCTCGACCACCACCGTATGAAGAGGCCATTGAAATAACAAAACTCTGACACAAGCTTAAATTTTGACCCAAAAAGAGAAATTTAACCCCAAGCTTGACCCTTCTACTGTTTTTGACCTGGTGTAATACTCAAACAAATCCCAGTAGTGCTCAAGAAGAACAAAACAATTTCGATCCATAGATCCTAGCTCGTCGAGGGATTCACCCGTGGCGTCCTAGAAACCATGCATGCATGGTTTCACATGTATCACAACAGAATCCGGCATCACAAGGGCAGAGAAGACTCGTCAAAACAGTTTATCTGGTGTTGAAATGTACTACAAGTCTAATACAACCATACAAGAGCAACGTTTGGTCCTGGAAATGACAGAACGTTTGTCTTTGAAAGACATTTGTGCAGTTTACCAAACGGTTACTCGTGTACTTGGTGCAAAAGCTTCAGTTATAGTGCTAAATAATAACACATGAAACGTGATAAATGTTTGCATAATTTATATTTTGTGACTTAACTTAACATTATTTAATATTTATAATCGTGATATCATAGCGGTCTGATTAAAATCATAGTTATGCAATAGCTAGTATAAGTACGCTTTAAAACAAGTAAAAACAAAAACAAAAACAATACGAACTTACATCTATCAATATGTAAGGCCTGTTTCGATTGGATGGAGAGGAAATCCCCTGTCCTTCTAGTGTATTAATTGGTTTTTGTACCAATTGACCAAGTAATAGGACCACGTTGAAACATCCTTAATGCATTTATTGTCGAGATGTTATTTCGTTCTTAAACACTAGGTATAGAGCAAGAATTGGCCTGCCTGAGTATAGTAAGATTCAACAAGCCCCTAAAATGATATCGTCACCCTAAATGTCAACCCCCTGGTAAGTCATATTCAAAGAACCTAATTAAAAATCGGAATATATTTGTGTAATTTTGATATGTTGAACATGTATATATGCTAATTAAATGGCCAATTTAATGTAGTCAATACTTAAGCATCAAGTTTGATGTATTAAAAAAAATAGCTCATCGGTCTTATAATATGTCAATCTCTCTTGCGGCTGTACTGAGTCCTAAGAAATGATAAACTGTTTAAAGTTCATTT
>NW_018485499.1:0-5537 GCF_002113885.1 Mizuhopecten yessoensis
TTTTTTTGACAATATGTTTTCTCCACATGGAACATTTTAAGGGTCCCCGTACCACTGCAAAAAAAAACCAACTTTATCCTTGATTAGTTTGCTTAATAATGCCCTTCATGTATTCGACTTATTTTTTCCTTGACCGTAAAACAAAAGGAAAACTATACAATGGAAGTTAAATGACACCAAGACAAGCTATCTGGTTTCTTTTTACTTGATATGTCCTAGTTCAATTTAGAGGTATACATAGATTTACAAGTCTGTCCAAATGGACATGCATGTATAGGTTTACTCTTAACTTCACGCATCTTGCCGAATTAATCCTAGAGCTAATAATTGCGCCATTGAAATGAAATATTCAATAAACATATTTTATTGCAAATATTACAAAAGAATTGGACACAAGTTTTCACAACTTATCCAATATGAACAATTACTCGATGAGGCAGTCAACGCTATACATATATATAAGTAATATTTTTAGTGTATATGGAAATAGAAAGGAGGAAGAAAAGACGGAAAGAGCCAGTAAGTACGACAGGTAGAGGAAGAGAAAAAGAGAGATAGCGATAAAATGCCTGATGATCACATTCAGTCAAACCGAAAGCATTTGCCTTGTCTGCATATGGATCAAAAGCGATTTCGTCTGAATAATTGAATTGCCATACTGTATAGTGACCCGTAGAATACGTACAATAGTAGTATTGATTTGTGTTTGGGAAGCGCTAAATTTAGAACGATGTCAATGCCGTGGAGAATTTATATAACTTCAGCTAGGAATTACGTGTCAAGTACTACAATTAATCAATAATGTCCACGTGCAAAGCATCACCTTTTCACTTTGACCAATAGTCGTGTTACTGCTAATATTAGCACCTATCAATACCGGGGTCATATGTAACGCGAAGTCCGTGCTTGATAATCGCCATGCAGAGTTGTGTTTTTGTAGTTTTAGAGTAGCCGTAGTTTTGAGTAGTGTATTACGAGCACACCGCACCCTTCCGCACGAGGAATGATTCCTCAGCCCCTCAACCATCTGACGTCACGGAAAAAAACCCAATTCTATTTGAGACTAAAGGATTTGCAACAAGAATCACTTGTAACTTTCACATAATGCTACGATGAACAGAGGGATGAAGGTACACATGTTTCAAGGAGTACCTCACATAGCCAGGAAAGACGCTCGTCACTGTTTTGCTCGTATGATAAAACAAGTAAACGGAGAATATTACACTTCCGTGGGCGACTACGACAAAGGGAGAAAGGCATATTTGTTCTACAAAGTTCACTCTGGCATCAAGGCCAAGATTTTACTTCGTAAGGATATTATTCAGAAATGGCACCAGACTATTCCTCCAATCTTGCACAAAGACAGATGTGAGAAACTAATACTGGCTCTAAAAGCAAGTAAATTCGGTGTTCTCGTGCGTCGCTCCAGGTGAATATGCTGATGCAAAAGACAAGATACTTCGAAAGAAGACGTGTCCGGAGTGTGGTGCATCCCCGTTGTACGAAACAGAGGAATCTTGTCAATGTCGCATATGTGAAGACTGGAGTTTTTCGTCTTCCTGTCGAGGCGATAGACGACCTGACCTGTTGAAATGTAGACACTTTCATTACATCCTAGAACACATCCGTGTATTTAGACGGTCGTATCCATATCGATACGAGTGTGTGTAATCCGTGGAAAATATTTTAGAATTCGTCAGAATCGATGTCTGTTTTTACCAATGTACTTTACTAGTTAACTTGTCTTCGTCGTTTTTAATAAATATTTTAGATTTACTTCATATTGTCATTTGTATTTCATAGGTGTCGATTAAAATGTCACACGACATCAACGGATGTACAACTTCTTTTATTAAGGAAAAAATAAGGAGATGTACACAAAAGATGAATGCATTTATGTCCTGAAATGAGACCTTTCTATGGTAGTTTGCTCTTTTATTTTAATATTTACTCGTCTGTCCCGGAATCGTCGTTCAATACGGATAACACTGGTTTGATCAGCCAAAGAAGCATATTACGTCTCTGCAACAAATTGTATTTTGTACGTTTCATGCTCACTCGTCGGCTACCCAGCGAATGAATGCCCGTCTTGTAGAGTTTTCTGTTGTAAAAATCGCTCCTAACGGGCAATTAAAGTTCCTTTATACACGTTCAATATCACTTCCAGCACTGCTTTCAGTCGTTCAGTTGTGATCACATGTAACAACATTTTTCGTTTATGCATTTGTATCCTAAAGAAGTCGTAGTAATGTCACATGCATCCGTTCCAGTTGACTCATCTTGTAAAAATGACGGGTGTTTGTTTTTTACAAATGAAATCGTACAAACTTCAAAGAATTCATGACATAATCGAAAACGTACCGTAGATAAATTAATAAGACGTGATATTCACACACATTTGACTTTTTTGACAGTTTTCCTGATACTGACGGATTTCGAACGTTTCTCTCCTTTTATTGGAAAGTGGAGTCTGTTGTCCTCGATGACATCATTGACTTATGCTCTGACCCTCTCCTCCATCGCTTGAACTGGGGTTACATGTGTTTTCGGTTCTATAGTTGCATGCTGTGTCACCGGTATGATGTACGATTTTGTATACTTGCTCGAAGCGCCACACCCTCCTTTTTGATTCCCCTTGTAACGATGTGGATCGAATTTCTCCTCCAACAAGTTCTTGTAAAATCTTCTCCATATTTCCAGATCAGACACGTGAGGGGACCCGATCATAATTCAAACGGGAGTGTTCTCAACTGAAGATTTTTGAAGTTTAAGAGAAAACTTTACAAGAGACACTGACCAAAATCATAAGAGAGATAAAAGTCTCGACAGGTAAATCATAAAATCGTGAGGTTAGTTGTCCGAATTAATCTGTGGACTGTCCAAAGACTTGAGTATCATGTGCACGCTCATCTCGATCGCCTATGAACGGACCTGGATACGTTCATCGGTTTTATAATGTCCGAATCTTTGTATAACCTTCTTCCGATATCCAGGAATCGTATTTAGGCGCCCATCCCTTCCATTTCACCAGGTATTGTGTTCGTCCGGCTGGTTTACGAGTTCTGATGACCCTCTCCACCAAATAAACGCCTTGTTCGTATGCTCTGATTAGTTGATTCTGATAAACAGGGCCTCGATGACGTCACCCGAGTAATCCTTAAGCTTGTATTGAGGTAAACTCTCTCGCAGGTAGCCTTCCATGACGACAGACTCGCACTGTAACTTTCAGAGTTTGACGGAATCGGCCCAAGTCACACTGGCAGGCGTTCTCTATGCTGCGATGACACGTTTCGTTGTAACTTTTGGTGACCTTGGCAAGAACGTCCACCCATCGATGCGTTTCTGTGTGATTTTATGGTCTTGATTGACCTCTCGGCGTACGAGGCTTTGGCGAGATTCTGCGTCATGAAAGACCCCGTCTTTTCTTCTTTGAAATATTTCTTGACGTCTTTATTTGCAATTTCGCTTCCCTTGTCACTCTTGAAGCGCGTGGGTTCCCTACCTTGGTGAAATATCCATCGGAATGCCTCGACCATTTCCTTACCGGTCTCGGTATGCAGTGCTACGCTCCACACGAACTTTGATAGGATATCGACAGCAAACAGAAAAATACCTGAATCCGTCGTTCTCTTTAGAGTCCCACTGGTAATCGACAAAAGGCGCACCAACCTTCTGCGTTTGAACCTTGTTCTTTTTTTTCTTTGTGGACGGCATCATTCTCCTGTTTTAACAACCAGTTTGTTATCTTTGCTCTGACGAGCTCGAATCTAATTAGTTGTGTATTTTCTCACGGCCCTGTACAGGTTGTCAACACCCGCATAAGCTGCTTGGTATTTCGGATCGTAGTAGATGCTTGCCAAGTAATCTTCGTATCTCGCCATGATTAGTACTTTAGCCACTTGCTAACTCTTATTCGCTTGACTATAATCCCCGGAGGGGGAGGTAGTCGAATTTTCTTCCCAAGTGGGTGCGATTGGCCAGACCCCGACTGACCACGCTTTTAATGCACAAGCAGAGTGAGCGGAAAGTTGCTATCTAAAAGAAGTTTGGTAAATTAAGTGTCGCCTATAGGATGGAGACCTTTGTATTCTTTCAGATGGACTTTTATCAAATCCACGATATCAAAACGAGGTATCCTACTGTCCTGGACAATACTCTCCCCTTCGTTGTGTTGTTCCAGTGTAACTCTGTGTGTTTCTTCAGATGCTCCAATAAAGCTTCTGCTTTAGATTTTAATGTTTTGGGTACCGATGTTAAGATATCCTCTAAGTTACCGGTTGTTTCCTCTGTATGTACCTCAGCTATAATTAGTGTCAGCTGTAATGGCTAATGTGCGTCCTGCTCGGTTTGATGTAAGGGTCTCCTCTCGACAACAATCGTTGGTATCTGTCATACGGTAACAATATCATCTTATTCATCGTGACGTCTAGTCACGTCCGCATGCTACGGATAAATGATATGAAGTCTGAAACGTACACCTTTTATACTCTCGTAAATGACTGTGTTTTCTCCGGGAAATACGTCGGTCCTCACGCGATAAAGTTCTTCTCTGGATGGCGATAAATCCAAAACCAGATAGCCGCACGTGCTTGGCGAGCCAGACATTGAATCTGAGAAACGTCGCGTTGTTATTCATCAATACCAATACATGTGTATTCCAGGTGATAGTTCGAGAAAGTTTTCCTCTACAATACAGGGTTTGATTCAAATAAATGACGCTCAAAAGTCGAAGATGCATGCCTTTCATGTCCAGTGATGAGGTTTTCAAAATCCGCTTCGGTGGGTAATCCGTGATGAAAGGTGACGAAAGTCATCTTTTCCTCCATTTCGTCAAATAGTGGTTTATATATACCGTAACAGTACAGCACTCTTTCTTGGGAATTCGTCAACATCCCGTCTTTATGGCGTAGTAAACGAAATACCAGGTACTTTTGCCATTGCAAGTGGCTCCACTTACCGACATGGACGTTCATTCGGGGAAAGGATGCATCGTGAAATGACAAGCAAGTGTTGAACACCAGCTTATATTTACACTGCCGTTCGCATAAAACAAAACAAAAACGAACAAACAAACCGTAGTCTTAAGAAAACTCGTTATTATTATTAATATTATAATATCATGGAGATATGTTTGTTATTGTTAAATCTTTTAATTTTTATAAGAAAATTCACATTGAATCCTGATGAGAAAATTGTATTCATTTATTAAGATTGAGCAGTGTATTTATTTGCTTTTGAAAAACGACACAATACTCAACTACATACGTAGTTCGAAACATGTTTAATTATCTAAGCATTTAAACAGGAAATACACAATGCAAAAAGTATTACATAAAAAGATATATGTATTAAACGTTCAAGTGCACGAAAAAGCCGCAAAAAGGTTCGAACTGTCAATAACAGTTTGAATAAGTACTCAGCATGTTCATTATGTAATATAAGCTTTGTTTGGTAAGGGACAATATCAAGGATCATTGCGTGTATTCCATCGGACAAGACATAGCGCTTGAAATAAAGGTAATTTAAACTACGTCGTT
>NW_018485500.1:0-5539 GCF_002113885.1 Mizuhopecten yessoensis
ATGTTGGGACCAGATTAGATTACAGTTGTACATGTAACATCTATATCCACGCTTTACACTAAGTCTTACAGGTGACCAATCTAGTTTTATTTTTATAGCCTTGCAAGTGAAAGCATCCAATCAAAAAGTGTAAAATGATTCAAAACTTGTAGAGGAACCTTTAGTTTAAATTTCCATAAAACAGTGACAGCTTGAAGTATTGATATATTTAACATCATCTCATGATCAGGAAAACTCTTCTGTTAGTATAATATTATATACCGTAGGCCACACACATGCAATCAACCCAAACTGCTAAGTTATTTTCAAGTGTCAAAGTACTTGTTGATACCATAATGATACATACTCTTTAGCACCCTACAACATGTTTTTGATGCCGAGTTCTCATAACCTCCAGTTGAGAATGGAGATATGGGTATCCATTATAAACAGCACTACTACATACAACCTCTACACTCCTGCCCTCACAAAACCATACTATTTCTAAACACTTTAGTACTGTGGGAATCACCAGTCAGTGATAGTTCCACAAACCAAGTTGATGACTTTATGATGAAAAGGAGTTGATAAATAACTATAATTCAGAACTTTAGAGGTAATGTAACAATACCCAATCTACATGTGTACATGTATGTGGAAGAACATTTTCATTAAACCAGAATCATTTCACTTAACTTGAATATCAAAAGAAGAGATGACCAGACAACATCAAATGGGTAGTTTTGGCAAATTTAATCCAGTTTACATGTTTCGGCCCACTAGGTGGGCTGTCATCAGGTTCATCAGGCTCTGATGGCGGCCACATAGTGGGCCCGAACATGTGAACTGGATTAAATTTGCGAGACTCCTCACTTGATGTTCTTGTCATTTCTTCAATTACTCTTACGGCCAGACTAGTGAATTCCACTTAAAGATTCATCAACTGGGGTACGCAGACCTTCACTGTACATCCACTAGTGGACATTGGATATCATTTTACCTTGTATCAATTCAAATTTGTTTCCAACAACTAAATTATCTGATTTTAATAAAAACGTTTTTATTAATTACGGTTGCTACAGAAATCTGCCCAAATTGTTGATGAAACAGGAAATTCACCTGTTTTTGTTATACATTTATCTTGTATGGGGCTTTTTTCAGAAGACAATTCATTGAAATATTTAGCGAACTCAAATAGTACAGTATGCAGTAATTACACCAGCATACATGAAACATAAGATAGCAAGAGCTAAGGTTAAAAAAAAATATATAAATGATTTATTCTCCACAACCAATTTCCAAACACCAAATTAAAAGTTATATAAAGTGTACATAAACAGGCTTACATGTATGTTAGGTGTTTAGAACCATTTTACCATGATCTCTAATATCAATCTAAGAGTACAAAAATAGCAAATCAATATGTACCATCTTGTCATCAGAGTACACAGAAATACCGGGTATATCTAGCTAGATCAGAAAGTCAAAGATGAGGCCCCTCACCAACTATAAAATTTAATATGATGTTTTCTTGTTACCCACGCATCTTGGCTAAAGAATGGAGGAGTGCACCCATACACTTGGGCAACTTGTTCACATCCACCACTGTAGAAAGAAATATAGCTGAACCTCCTTTAAACTGATCATGTATATTCTTACACAATGTAGGGACAACACAATGTTAAGTACAATACATATTGTATAGGCAAAAACAAATCCCACTGTTACACACACACTAGGGAAAATCTCAAATCTGATAATATGCATGTAGTCTTCTCAAATTTAGAAGATATTAAACGGACGATCAATTATCAATACGGAAAAATAAGAATGATCAGGATGGAGATTTTAGTGCAAGCACTTTTGAATAAATGATGTATTGAAAAAATCTCTTGCTAACACAAGTTATCCATGGAGCACATCCCCCTTAGTTCAATTATTATTGCAAGTGTTACAAAATTAGTTTTATATTCCTGTTGCACCATGTTCAGTGGCGGATCCAGAGAGTATACCTGGAATGTTTTAAACAAGGTCACACAATAAGATAACATGGGGGGTTAATATCAAAGAAATTTGACTACAAGTGTACCTGGTTTTTTTAGCAAAATTGACAGCCTCTCCCCCATCCCCCTGATCTGCTAAATCCTTATTGTCCATTATTACTACTGCAATATGCTGGTAAAATAAACTCTTTAGCTACCTACCATCAGGTCCAAAAAGTTCTATGTCTGGTGTCTCCCCACTGACTGACACTGTGATCTCTTGCAGTTTTGAGTCAATTGGCAGTTCATACATCTGCGCCGTGGCTTCAGGAACATCTATGGACATGAGGTTAACCTTGCGCGCTTGCACTGCCACCTTCACAAAGTTCAGCACCTTTTGAAAAGAAATAAGAAATATTAGTTCAATGTTGAACAGACTTTTCTAAATGTAGCACCAAAGCTCTAATAGATGCAGGCTGCTTTGTCTCCGAGGTAAAAAATTCATGTTCTGTCAGGCTTTTCAATCCTGGTGGGTATACAGTATTACAGATGCAATGTGCATAGACCAACTGTCAACATGTAAATAGGCCACACATGATATAGGAATATTGTTTCATTAGATTTTACGGTTATCAAACAACTAACACCTATAACCTGATGGCATGTTCCACATCAACTGTATCCAACATCCTTTTTTAGGTGTCTGTACAGGTAAATTTATTGGTTATCACAGTGACCTTGTTTTTGACCCCAGAAGGTAAAAATGCAAACTGCTACAACAGGTGATGTTTGTAAACATACCAGGTACATGTGACATTTCCTCATAATCAAATGTCAGTACAGCAGCAATCACATAAATGTATTTTATCAACAGTGGCTTTCTTTTTGTCCCAGAAAGTGGGAACACATATACTTATACAAGTGGTGATGGGAACACATACCGGTACTAAATAAAGTGTCATGACAGCTGAGTAAGTATAAGGAATTAAGCCTGAAGAGTAATGACAGCAAAAGTTCAAGTAACAGTTACCTAATATATGTTCCCAAAAGGTCAAAATATAATCTTGTACAAGAGGTTTGTTTGTGAACAAGTGAAGTCCCATAATAATCACAGATAGAACTAATGACAACCATGACAATCTAATCATAAGACTGTTTTTGGAGTGATGACATTAATGTACATTACAGAACACACCTGAGCCAATTCACTAAGTATGATTGGAGCTCTGCGCTTCTCTCGCCGACCATCTTGTACATTACTTGAGGTATAAGGTAACTCTTCAACTAACTGTGGTATTACAAACAATGATGACAATGATACAAAAGTTTAGGATCATATGAAAGTTAATGATAATGAGTGGGAGTAAAAAGTAATGTTACTCAGAGCAATCTCCACGCTTTCTAAACTTGGTGTGATATTTTTGCTGTAGATTTGGATCTTCAATCCCATTTCACCTCTCACCGATTTAATGTAGGTCGTAGCGGTTTTTCAGTTTGAGTGTTTTTAAAGGTTATCCCTTTAACAGAGTTAGAAGTTTTTATTCAATCATTCCAAATGTTTTTTATTCATCTGTCATCCTGTATCAACTCTAGATCTTGCCGACTTAAATAGAAATTGTGTGTGTTTAGGCCAAGACAACACTTACAAAGGTTACAAAGTACAGGACTCCTCTTAACTGAAGAAAAGAACTGATGGGAAAAAACATGGAATCTTTTTACACAAACACAACAACTCAGAAAATATGTAAATATTGCGTCAATCACGATTAGATGTTTTAACATGAAGTATTTATTCAGCATTGTTAGAAAAAACTAGCAGCAAAATTATTTTGTTACCCAAGTCCAATATTCTCTTATTTAATGTACATGTACACGTGTCAGGACCTTCCATGTTTAATCAAACTGAACTTATATTAATATCAGGATCTTAAAAAATTAGTTTGCATTCCATATGAGATTCATAAAACAAGTCCAGAAGTATCAATTCAGCATGACTCTATGAAGTTGATAATGAAAAGAAAACTTTGAAGATAATATTCCCCAAAAAATGTTTTTTCTGCCCATTACGAAGTCTTTGACATCACCATGGTGACATCATGTCTATTGATGCAATGTCATTATGTCATGACATCATGCATATGTCTATTGTTTCAATTATAAAAACACAATAGGGATTATTACACGTGGTTATACGCAAAAATATAACCTGTGTGTATTCAATGCATTAAAGTTTAACATATGATAAATTGTACAACGCATTATTTTGTTTGTGCTATATTTAATATATCATAATCATACATGGAATCAAACGCCTCAAATGCATATGACATACTAAACCAGATTACTGTATTTGTATGGTGCATAGGTTATATCTAAGACAGCAAATTTACCTCTCTCTTTTCTATAATATTTCATTAATGTTTATGTTGTAAAGATATACATAATTATGCTTGCATCTGTCCCTATCTATTGGTCAGATCAAATTTCTGAACAAATTAAAAAGTAATTCATTAATGTCCATATTTTATAAAATGTTATTTTCGCTCCTGCCTTGGTGTATTTTCCAAACTATAATGTCTTTTTGAATTGCATTAATATACCACCAGGGTTTGCTACAGATGTTTTTTAACAAGATATGGTCGTAATTAATTATCAAGCCAGCATTCCTGCAGGTGCTGGCTTCTTGAAAGTGCTACACAACATTACATAAACATAGATAAATTTAAATCTACTTATCATAAGATTTACAACTTGCCCTCAAGTAGACCACTCAATTGAATTGATTTGTTATCAGAAGAAAGCTCTCAAAGATGGTTCTTAAAAAAATCATATCATAAGCAATATTAAAGTTCATCATTTTGATCGGAAACGCACATAATTTTGTGTAGTGCAAGTCTCTTTTGACAGGTGGCCTCTCGATCTGTTCCCAGGAACTTTAAAAAGACTTGGGATAATTTATAATATATAGCTGCTGAAAACCTCTTGGTTAGGTCAGTGGAATGCATTTTGATAGATTGGAATATCACAAGGAGCCATGAAATTTTATCACCAGTAATAATGATAACATTCTTTAACAAGATACGAGGAACACTATTAGCAGCCACTTCCTGTAAGTTGTAACAAGGGCTGTGCTGCTAACAGATAAACCATGTACTCACAGGGATAACAAATCACCAACGTGTATGTGGTAGCAAATGTCAATGACCTGCATCAGATTTTCCAGCATTTTACAAGATTTATGTACAATATCAATGGATAATGTACTGTTGACATTGGAAGTTTGAATAAATAAAAGATACCTTTCAGATGCTTGTATTGAGTTGAATTATTATGTGATATTTCATCAGACATCCTGAACAGTTCTTAATTTGTTAATCTGACCATTTTTAATAAAAACACACTGCATTGGCACCTATATACATATGGTAACACAACAGAGACCCAATAGTTTAAGTAAAACATGCATTTTTTCATTGCTGCAAAGTGCAGACAACAGCACTATAATAAAACAAGAGATCCCAGAGGGATCTAAATGGCGCCCACCATTGTACCATCTTCATTAGTTCTTTGTCAGTTTA
>NW_018485501.1:0-5556 GCF_002113885.1 Mizuhopecten yessoensis
AATGACACAATCTTCTTCGTATTTAAGACTTTATTACAAGTTATATATCGTATACGCTTACGTTTTTTATATGATATCAAACTTCTGATTCCAAGAATACTTTCGCGTAAATTGTTGATGACGTGCAATATTGAAATTAGAATGATAGGCGATAATTTTGAAAACCCATATTCTACCAAATAAGTACAGTTGGAAAAAGCATCTGTTGTAAAAATAGAAATGTGAGAACAATAATGTCGGTTTGGTAACGGCAGACTGACAGGTACAGTATTTATAATCAGGGAAAGTGTGATATATTGTGTAACTGTTTGTATCACGAGCTGTATCGTTCAGAATAATTTGGTCTATCAGCTAGTACTCGATCAGAAAATTGTTTATATTTTTTGTTTTGTAATTTGTTTGTTTCAGTACACAATATGATTATAAAATGGTTGTTATAGTTTCTGTTTAAATTCATGAATTCATGCAATTCCATCATTATTTCTCTTTATATAAAAAAAGTCATGATTGTGTGTATAAGCTCTCTTGTGTAGTATCTTTTGTATCATTAGATATAAAATGAAACTGTTCAATTTAACTGTTAAATTGTAAGAATATGAACTAAATGATGATTAAGGACAAAATTGTCCAGGAGAACCATACACGTCTAAATATTGAATCGTTAAACATATACAAAAACTACTTTTTAAGGTCACCACGCATGGACAAAATCGAATCTCAATGTCTGAACGAAAACACCATCAACAGCAGAACAGAGAAGCTAAAAAGAGATAACAGATCATAAACATTACAACACAACAAAACGGAGGCAAAACACGGTATGACTTTGCGGGTGAATCTACGAAACATCATAGCGTGTTTTGATATACCATTTTACTCATAAATCCATATTTTTTTTACTATCTCTCATACTTAGTTACAATGTGAATGATTTATTGCACCAGACGTAATAACAGAGAAAAAATAAAATACAACACTTTTAGGGGACAAAGTTTGAGAATAATAGATTACGGGTATGAAGCTAAAAAGGCGGCGGGGATATATCACGAGGCAAAATCTCTTGTTAAATAGACAGGGAATGATTGGTTTCTGTCATTATAGGCCATATGGCATGTGATGTACCTGTGTTGTAGTACGTCGCTCTCTCCTACCTAAAGTCAGATGTACTATTGATCTATGTCCAGTCCATCTGATGATGTTAATGACTCTGATACATTTATATAGCTAATCAAAGATGGAAATGTAAGGATTCAAAACGTCACAGTCAGAATAAGGAAAAACAGATAGGGAAGATAGGTGGGAAGCTAATAAAATTGATTGAAAATTTAAGTTCCGTGTCATGAAATATGTCTTTTTATCCTAGAAATGTTCATTACACTTTAGCCATGTTGATAATACATTGTATATTTAATTAAAATATATGTTTAAACTGATTTTGTGTTCAGAATTTTGAAGAAAACCATGTCGACAAGGTTTTCTGTCGTATGGTGATGGCTATGTTTTGTACTGTAATATAATGACATGTATATGTGGACTCATTCGTATAAAAAATGGTTTTGAAACATGCATGTATATGTGGATTTATTTCTATCGATCTAACCAGACTAACATATAATGACATGATACAATAAAATGTAATCAATGCCAATTTTATAAATATTTATTCAAATTTTAAACAGGGTTTTTGACTTATCTTCTTTTATAGATCTTAGATATTGCACAGATTGATAAAAACAATAAATGATATAATAATAATTTATTATTCAAACTCTTAAAATAAATAGTTTAATGTCATTATTGTTCAGGTACTGTAAAACCCGACTTTTTTTCTCGCGAATTACATTTTCTATTATATCAGATTGCTGATCAAATTACGTCGACATAAATTACAAGCAAATGAAGTTATCCGTTAGCTGCGTGTCAGTTCTTGAATCAATAACGCTTATAATTTGAAGTCAAAACCGCGAGAAAATTATACACGTTAAAATGGGAAGTTTTACAGTTTTTTCCACTATTTTAATGTTCAAATATTTCTCTTACAGAAAGCTGGAATAGTTTACAATGAGTAAGGTATTTTGTTTCGGTGAGTAAACATCTAAATCGCTTTGTTATACAAGCTTAGATTTATGTATTATTTACACTGAAAAAGCATTGAAATATTTTTTTACATGAATAGAGATTATAGAATTACATAAATTATATTACATATTCAGAATAATAACGTAATTCATTAAATCAAACACTAATTTACACGACAAATTGTTCTTTTCGTTTTTGTAATACTTGTATGAACAATCTATATGCTGTTTTTTGTTTATATATATTTTTAAAACACTAAATTTGAGAGTCCTATATAGCTTATGTGAGTCAAAGTTAAGTTTGCTATTCATTCGATGCTGCCATAAATATTTCATGTTGTCTTAACATAGGTAAAAGGGTAAACCGCTCTACTAACATGTTCCTTCGGCTGCTTAGTTCAAAATTAAGCATATTTATTGTGCTATGTATGACACTTCACACTCTACAGAAGAGCTGCTGATGGTTGAGGTTAATTTGAAATGAAACTGAATTACATCTTATTGATAATAGTTGCTGGTGTATATTTCACTTGATCTAATAGTATTGTATTGCAAGCGGCATAGAACAATATCCCGTGCTCATTTAATTAACTATAACCGTGACATCAGAAACAGGTTAATGAGTTGAACATAACCTAAGCTAATTACCATGATGTTCTTTAAGCCAGGTCGTTAGTTTTAAAAGACTTGTTTTGAAGCTTGCATAACAATTTTCCAAATGTCTGTCGCGCGCTGATCAGCAGTATATCACCATCAGTCGGTAGTGGAGTGAAAGCAAATCGTCTAATTGCATGTGATTGAACAATATAGACTGTAAGCGAAGGGTTACATTCCGTTGATTGTTTTCAATGATTGACAAATCTTTTTTGCAGTGAATCAATGTTTCGAAAACTTTTCTTTTCATTTCTTTCTTTCTTTCATCCTAAGCTATCTTTATTAATTATACATACATTTTTATGTATAAATGTTTTTGATAGTTTGTAAAGCAAGATATATTTTCTCATAAAATTATTTTCAGAGATGTGAAACGCATGTACTGTTAAATCAAACATGAATAACACGGATACTTTTTTTGTTGAATAATAAGTAATTATTAATCATTATGATATAACGCTAGTTTGTTATTTTGTTATTATAATTTATGTTTGAAATTATCGAATTTCTGTCATTTTTTTTTTTATTGTTTATAGACAAATCTGTTCATTTTATCTGTGAATATCATACAAACAATAATTTAAACAACCGTACACTAAAACTTAACCTTATTTATCTATTTAGCATTATATACATATATCTAATGCGAATTGTGAATGTATAAAACTCTTCGTTTCTTTATTCTGTAACATAACATAAATGTTCATTTTAATTTTAATTCGATCTGCCAGTTATCCACATACGTGCCACATATAACAAGGTTGAAATAAATCTAAACGAGAATTATACGACTCGTCATGCAGTCATTTCTTCCGTTTTCACTATTCTTAGATTTTCTCAATAATCAATCAAATTAGTATCAATTCATTGTTTGTTATAGCTTGCATTCAAAATAATCAGGGGTAATAACATTTTATATATATATTGGATTTTTCTATTTACCGATATTAAAATTGTTTAAGTTTATTTAAACCTCAGAATCAAAACCTGTATATTTCACTAAGCATAGCTGGTATTCTCACGAGAGCAGTGCCATTTGATTCCACGTTTAAGATTTACCTGCGAGTATAATTATCATTAGTCAACAGAACACTCACATATTGATTTTGTTCACAATGTGCACGATGCTGATTGAAATTTAAACCTTGTTCTACTATATTGTTCTATCTCCTCTGACAGGTTCCGTACAACCACTTGAGAGCTTCATTCAAGACTCAAGTTAATGTCAGCGAATTTTAAATCGTCTGTGATAAATTATACGAATTTAAGACAAAGAAGATCAGAACGTTACTTTTTTTCAGTGGAAGGAAGACTTTTACATTTGACAAATATAGATGTACATGTATCTCGTTAAAATAAATAGATATGATAAGTAAAATATGTTCGTTTTCTTTGCGAATGCTTATAAATCCTATGTTAATTGCATGATTAAACTTACAATTGCAATTATGATCGTAATCATATCTGAGAAACGTTTCTTTTTCCTAATTTGATAAATCATCAATTAACTTACATCTTTCTTATCACTGCCATCGATTGGATATTTTAAGGAAGCCAACGACATTTAAGCGTATTTAATGACATACTCAATCATAAAACAATTGATAATATTTTTAATAAAATGTTAACAAATGCCCTCATCAGAATTTTGTTTAGAAAAAATGTGTTTCAAAATGTCGAAAAACCTAGGAATGTATCATTAAAATCAGACTTAGATTCTCATAAACACTGAAAAGAGATATTTAGATTTGGCATTAAAGCAATGATTTACAAACATATGACTACTGTACTAGCGAAACATTTCAGAATAAACTACCTCAACGTAATTTACTGTAACATACTATTTTCATTAAACTTCCTTCCACTCAATTGCTTATTTGTAGAAGTATAGATATTACAGTTGATAACATTGATATAGGAAATATTTTCACAATTTTAATGCAGATACATTTTTCTTTCTATATGGAAATAACCGTTTCATTATAATTAATTAAATGATGTATAGTAATTTTAAATCATTTAATATTTGAATATCTAAGGAATATTAGTCTTCGGAATCTCATTTTAAATCACGACTTCTAATTAAATGTTTTAATACTATTTAAACTTGGTTAGTGTAAATATCAAACTTAGCATATCTGATTATAGGATTTTTGTAAGAAACCAAGGCTTTGATCGTACCAAATGATATTTTGTTCGATATAAATAGTTCAAACTCTGAATACATGTCAAAATTAAATTTAAAATAGTTACTATAAGGAAACTACTTTCAAAATATTTTCAAAAAAAATCATGAAGAATAGCTTTTCCTCTTTCTAGATTTATATACAATTTAATGAGTTTTTGGCAATGAAAATATACATACATTTTTGACATGTTAGACAGAATTTGAAACTAAAATTGATATACTCACATTTTACATAACGAGTGCCGGGAAGTCTTCATAAACGACGACGCATTCTCTCACTAACGCGCAGGTATGGTCAAAGCTTAAGTTAAAATCCAGACATTTTTAAGATGGTAAAACTCGACAACATTTCTTATTTTTGTAATTTATTCTTTTCATATACGTTTGGGTTGGACAGTGTTCTTTATCATACCTAAGTTAGAGGCATATTTCAATATACAATTGACACTGACATACATACACATAAATCTGGAAACAATATGGTTATTCATCCTAGCACCAAGCATTATATAAATATATGTCATTCTTCTATCATTTAACAAGATAAAATATTGAAAGTATCTCACGACTTAAACAATTTTGTTTTGGTTTCATTTAACAGTTCATTCATAAATTAAATTGTCTTTCTTTCACTTT
>NW_018485502.1:0-5560 GCF_002113885.1 Mizuhopecten yessoensis
GGAAAGATATTTTTATTTTACCCTAGGGTAAAGATAGGGGGATTCCCCTGCCAGGTCAGGTCAACAATAGCAGATCAGGGAAGATAACTCTGATTTGCTGGAAATTTGTATGAAATTAGCAATTGCATTCATGAAGCTACCACTTGTATTTGATGTGGGAGAAAAATGATAGATCCCCACTTTAGGAGTGATTTGAACAATTTCAACCCTCAATGTTACTATTAAACATCTGACCCTCAACAAAACTCCAGACTAGACATGTAAGAATCCTACCCCTTGGGTTGAGATTATTCCAACTTACCTCCAAGGTGGGGAAAGATTATATTAGTCTTTTAAGGCAGATGATACTTTGGGAGGAGAATTTATCAAAGTGTGTGGGATCTAGTCTCCAGTCAATAGGGAGAAATTTAGCACCTTAAGGCAGAAGCATCTTGTCCTGGGTCTTACTGAATCTTAACTGTATGTACAACCACATTTGTGGTAATGTAATTTTTATACAGAGAAATTCACATTTAACACAGCCAGAAAACTTGTTCCATTTCAGAGGATAACGAAATTTGTATTTTCTTGCGAGATGTTGGAGATGAATCTTACGAGAGAATGTTCGTTTGTACTCCCTTACTTACGCTTCACATAGAGTCTGTAGGTACACATCACCGCATTGCCGTCACTGTCAAACCCTGCTGCTGATATACCGTACACACCAGCACGCAGCTCCTCCGCTAATGAGGTAGAACGTTACATTACAGGGTTTCCATATAACATCATAGTGTCGTAGAGGTTCAATATAACGAATTATTTCTTTAATTTCTCAGTCGGGATTTAAAAGAGCCAACAAAATTTAGTCTACACTAGTTTTTGAGGACTCAGGTCAGGTGTATTGTATACGGCCAATGTGATTGCGAGAAATTTTCAAGCATATAATGATAACTTTTGTCACATTACTGACCCGTTTTACTACGTCATCAATATGATAATAAACATGTATAATAAAACCTAAAGGTGCTGCATTTCAATATGACATTGACATTTATGTAAGATCCTGTACGTCAGATATTCAAGCTCATAAAATTATGAACCAATTCTGAAATTGATCACTCATTAGGATTTTAAACCAATTGCCTGTCACTACAGACAATGCATGCATAAGCTCAAAAGTTCTTTGGACTAGGTTAGCTGTTCATGTTTTAGAAAATCAATTTAAAAACACTCATAATTTTTTTTTCTATTCCGATTTTCAACTCACCTCCAGTATATCTGTTCATAGTTGTTGATACTGCTCGATCAAACAGCGGTGAAGTCCAGATGGCATTTTTATCCCGGTCAAAGGTCACATACTGATCCTGAGGACAGATTCTCACAGATGCATAGTTCGTTGCTGAAATAATAAAATAACAAGTTCACTGGCTGGTTACTTTTTTGTTTGTTTCATCATGATTATTTTTTCATAAAAGCTCCACGACACAGGTTTTTCTTTCCAGACATAATTGTTTAGAGCTTTTGTCACGCAGGTGAAAAGGTTCCAGTTAGAGTGGAACATGGATCCCCACCATCTACAATGTACCCCAAGAGTCCTGGATGGACCAATCGAAACTTGAGAATACAGTCATGTGATCATACCTTGATATAGACCACGGCAAGATTCCTGAGTGAAGCATCCATCTGTTTCTACCTCACTGTTGTAGTCTATGGTCAGTGGACCGTGCTCAACCTGGTAAATCACTGGACCATGAACCACCCCCACAGGGACGTACGACCTCCTGTTGGAGTAAAGTTCATTTATCAGGACTGCAGAGTCAAGCTCCTTCTTGACTATAAACAGGCGACTGATTCGACCAACAATGCCATTCGATCGGACGATCTGATTGGTTGATGCATCATAGATTCCTCCAATCACAAGCCACCCACTGAAATAAGACATGCATGTTAAAAATTTAAAATGTTATCAAATTAATTTAATTCTACCTCTTCGTCAAACTTTGTTAATCTTGGCTGCAGAAATCTGGAAAATTTGCATTTTGAACAGAAATTTCCTCTGCAACATTAATTACAACTGTTTGAAATTTGTCAATTCCTGATCCAGATCTAGAGGATAAATATTCATCCACTAAATTATATAACGATCTTAAAATTTACAGGTGGATTGACCTTGTTTTATAACATAATAACGCAAACTAGCAAAAGTCAGCATTTTAGTTTCGGTCAAGCACATTTGGCAATCTACATACATGTGCCGAATATTACTGAGGTCAGCCTCGGTTCAGATATGCCCTTCTTGTTTTATTTCAGGTTCAACTGTTTCAACTGGTTGAACTGGATACGTGAAAGGGGCCCTGCACAACCTAAGTGTGTTCAGACAGAAGTTGCCTTGACAGCAAACGGTACCCTATGGTACAGCATCCTCGGAACTTTTGGGGTTGATGCTCACCGACGTTCTCTCGACCCCCAGATTATGTCATGACAAAATTAGACGCTCTGTATGTGCCACCTTGCAGAAGGGAGAAGTGATGTAAGAAGACTAGTTTTATCCTTTGACGTTCATCAAAAGTATCGCACAGCAATGTAACAGTAATCTTCAAAGGACAGGTATTATCCTAGCAATTGGTGAGTTTTTTTCACCAGAGCCCAATTAAATAGCTAACTATGTGTCTTCAGTTTTGTCTTGACATCTTCCAGAGGTGAGAGAACACAGTGAGCATAACCCCCAGAATTATGAGGATGATGGTACGGATGTAGTATAAAACCCAGAGAGGAAGGTACTTACAATGGAGGAAGTCTGGCTTTGGAGCCGACACCATCAGCCTCCTTATGTTTTACATTGTCCAGGTACATTGTCAAACGTCCAGTCACTCCACCGCCTTCAAGATTCTTCTGACCGTTCCAGGTGACCACCAGGTGGTGCCACAGTCCATCCATTAGGTCGTTACCGATGGCCTGGACAGAGATGCTGTCACTAACCTGAGCAAGGATTGACCGACTTCTGACGAGGAACTGGCTGACAGCTGAGTGTCTACTGCCTGTTCTGTAATAACATATATACATTTAATAGCTTTTTTTAATAGTTTTGTAAAAGGATGGTTAAAACAAAATATACAACTGACAAAATGTTCCATTAGTTTCACCCCAATACCGATAATTGGACTCTGTCTGTTATATTTTGAAAAGGGTATATGCACCAGTCATTTTTAAAGCAAGTGCCAATCCGGTCCTGGTACTGAGTACCGGTATCCAACCGGACTGGTGTATAAAATGGTCTGGATTTGGTATTCAGTCACTGTGCTGTGTTATTATAGTAGGCACTATATGGGAGTTGTTAGAAATACTGACCCATAACAAGCCAAACACCTGTATAACCTCTAGAATACATGTATGCATTGAAAATACTGAGGTAGTATAGGATTTCGTTTGATAGTGGTCTACTCCACTACCTAATTACTTTGTGGCATCCCACTCATGAAGCGTGGCACATTTGATAAAACAATATATATATTGTATACAAAATGATTTTGTAGAGTCTTATTTTCAAGTTTACATAAAAACAGAATTTGGGTAGTGATGGCTATATATAGACAACATTCGAAGGAAGGTTAAACAGCAATATTCATTATAGCTTACATGTTTCGGCACACTTAAGGTATGCCATCATCAGAACAGTACAACATTTCATAATAGTGACCTGAAGTAAGAAAAGCGGTGCCTATGCCTGGAAACACAGTCACATTACAATTTTTTATTAAATTTTCTGGGCCAAGATTGTTTGGTACGTACATTGTACTGAAGCACTATATAACAAGAAACATTCATCATCATAATAAACAATCAACTTTATTGTAAAGCAGACACCACAAGAACAACACTGCCGTGAAGATTTCTGATCAAGTATTTCAACAGAATTCTGTAGAGGCTCTTGGCCCGTATTTATGACACCGTTCCCATGCTCAAGCTTGGATTTTGTGCTCAAGCGTAATTTCTTTTTCTGGTTATGAATTGATAAACAAATCTTATTTTGTCAATGATTTGGAAGCAAATTGAAGAGACTTAAAACCAAATACTTTTTTCAATGTTTACATTTACTTTTTGATCGTTTGACATGTATGGTTTGAACACAGAATCCATGCTTGAGTATGAGAACAGTTTCATGAACACAGGCCCCGAACTATATGGATGCAGGCTTTATGAACTAAAAGCAATTTATACCATAATCATTCTTTATTAACCGTCCTTTTTCTCAATCTATTTACAATTCACCATGAGTTCCATACGTAGTCCCTTACCGTAATCCATAAATGGAGACAATGTTTTTGTCGGCCCCCGAACCATCAGCAGACGCAAATCGGAACCACAATGACACTGACAGTGAGGTTGAGTTCAAAGTAAAGAGGGCGTTCCTGTCCACCATTTCACCTTGCATACGCACGGATGGGGTTTGAAGGACAATATCAAAGTCATAATGGATTTCTGCAAAAAAGATTTCATAAAAATTACTGCTTTATCAAATTTGAATTTAGTGAAATGATATCAAATCATTCAAATCTATAGGTTCAAGAGATATTCACCAATTAGAAGAATAAAAATTAATTTCTCTAATCAAGAGTGAAGACTGATTTAACTAGAACACTGACAATAAGCAATGACCCTACAAAGTGCCTGACTGTATATTTCTCCAATAATCACAGAGCAGACACAACAGCGATCATTTTGCAAAATCTTTGAAATGGTTAACTTTTAAAACCCTATTGCACATCAACATAACAACATGCATCACCATGTCAAATTTCAAAACAGGTAAAACATCTGGATTCCAAGATCATCTCTGAATGGACAGACAGCTTGACACGGTGATAACGGCAACTAGATATTGGATGTGGGGGCTATACACGTTTCGGCTAAACTCAATATTGAAAAGTTAGTAGACATATTTTAATTATGAAAGGAACTTGATGGTAATGTTTCATGTGATGAAGAGCTGTACCTTTCTGACAGTTGATGCCAAGTTTACCCTCAGGACAGTAACACCTGTAGGCGTTGATCTTGTCCTCACAGAGGGTGCCACTAGGACATGGATTACTGGCACACTCATCTACATTGACCTCACACTTCTCCCCAGCGAATCCTGTAGAAACGAAATGATAGAAATTACATCAAAACACAAAAATATTTCCCTGAAAAGAATGAGTTACATATGAACTAAAATAAAATTGTGAAAATAATAAATATCTTTGGAATAAGTTCATTAACAGAAGAAGAAAAAAATTACTTTAAAATATCTTATCGGAAATACAGCTCCCAATCTAAGGTAATTATTAGCCAAATGGCCATGTCATGACTTAAGGTATTTTGGTTCTTTAAAGACGTTTAAGGATCTAGAAAATGTCTGCAAGACAAGGGTGCCCCTTTGAATGCCCTGTTGCCCCTGAAGGTGGTTAACTGATTACAATGAATCTGATGACAACATAGCAAAATCCCCCCCCCTAAATGTAGTCTGAATTATTCTGGAGTTTTATCGACTTTTTTATTTATCGGTCTGTCGTCGATTAACGTCAGAACTCCGGCCCTCTAT
>NW_018485503.1:0-5561 GCF_002113885.1 Mizuhopecten yessoensis
ACATCATCTCGATGATGAGTTGATCGGGTGGCGCAGTGGATAACGCACTCCCTTTTTACCAAGACAGCGGGGGTTCGAACCCCCGATCGGACGTGACAAGGTACGGGGTCACCTGCCGACCACGAGGGTTATCTCCGGGTACTCCGCTAACACCTGGACGAACAAGAGTGATAAATATGAGTCGAAATAACTTATCTCATAATTGTTGTAAAATAAGTAAAGTACATATTTTACTTATGATTCGTTTTTGAAACACAATTTCATGACTTTGTGTACATAGACGGTTGAGGAAGGTAAGGAATTTACTCATCATCTCCATTACGTATACGCCAACATCTATCACTGCTGGTCACCTTAGGTCTAGATCTGTCAGGAGCAAATTTGAAATCCAATTCCAGACGAAGTGCGATGCTGATATGTCGCATTTTGATTTCATACAGACTCTAAGTACATGTACCACATCAACACATTTCAATGCTAAAATCATGAAGTCATATTTGAGATTTCTATCGAGTAAACAACACGTGTAATAAAGAAACAACGCGGAAGTAATCGCCCATATCATGCTCACATATCCTGTTTGGCACGTTTAAAACATACACTTCTTCTTTGTCTTATCGCCATGGGGGTTAAAGTCACCAAGCGAGCTGTTTAAAAGTGTGGGAACAACTCGCTGCCGTCACTAATCTCCAGACCAACACCGATTCGCCGTCTGGGGGTCGATGGTGTTGGATTAACCCGGAAATTGACAAGTTAACATTACAAATCGCCCCAAAATCCCAATGCAATAAAATTAACTGATAACTCAGCACAGTTCACTGCTATAGGAAGTAACACAGTCTCTCTCTTCCGTTAAGTATTTGACGCAGGCACGGAGTTTTGTGTGTCTGTGTCAGGGCCAGAGGTAAAATGGAGCATCTTCGTCACCTATATGTCGGTTTTAAATCCCTACGCGGTAACACGGGATTTCAAGGAGACATTTTGTCACTATGATAGTGTCAATTCCATACGATTTCAAACAGACTTTTATCACCACGGATGAGGTTAAGTACAGTAACACCAATGAAGATGCCGTTGTTCTGTTTGCGTTGTAACTTACACAACTTTATCGAGTTTCTAATTTATTTCTATCCTTTTAATTATTTTGAGCAACACTATAAAAAAAATATTGATTGGTGTTATTTGCAATTTGTAGCAGAGATTACTCGTTTACGCCAATACATGCTTTGTTTGATCCAGGCGACTATCCATTCGTTAAAATGGCCTCTCGTTACAACTTGAAGACACTGGTTGCTAGGTTAATTATTATCAACGTGACAGCTACAAGGTAATCTCACAGTGCTAATGGGGATGCGCTTGTGCTTGGTCATAACCTGCAGAATGTGTGGATTTTTTTTGTAAGACAAAACAACAATATAGAATCTTACTAAATTGAAACTTGTCTAATCATGACGCCTTAGAGTGACAGTGCCTTGGTAATCGTATACGGAGTGGTCTGTATACATGTCCAATTAACAAAATCCACAAACTGCCTAATCCGAACACCCTGTGGGAACAATTAAATTGCTTCAGAAGGATTAGAGAGTTGGTCGGAATAAACAGGTTTTATTCGTTAGGTATATATGAATGGAATGACAAGAGAGTCTTTTCATAACTTTGCTCCTTTTCTCCGCTAGAGGCACTGTTATCTGTCAGCAACAGAATGGCCGCCGTGAGCGTGCACACTATTATAATGCTTGACGGTTTGATATTTATCATGTAATGTCTTAAATCGTTATTTCTTTCTGTTGAGGGAACTATGATCTTTAATAAATAACATACCACGTGATAAATAATAGTAATTGGTTGATTATGAAGCGGTTAAACCCTATTGGGTGGTCAGGTAGCGCCTTTCACTAAGACGATCGGGGTTTGATTCCCCGGACGGACATGACACAATTAATACGGGGCTATTTGTCCGACCACCTTAGTATATTCCAGATACAATGCACTCCGATTTCCTACCACATGAGACCCTTTGCACGCTTACATCCGGGCCAACAAGAGTGATTGATGTAAGTGATCTAACATGTTCCATAATTATTTTAAAGTAAATTAAGTTTAATTCTTATACACGCTCCTTACAACAGTGCCAAATAACTATCTCGTTTAAATTGTTTGGCATATACGTTTGTAACAGAGAACCTTTCATTATCAGTTCAGTGATTTACCATACAAGTGAGCTTTTATTTTATTTTCTGTCATTTATAAGCTACAATGTATTACTTTAATTCATGCAGTGTATAATTACATGTTTCAATTATGGACCTTTGTTGAGATTAGTACATGTATGTTGTTATATAGACCTGGTAAAGGATATACTAACCGAGACAGAATTGAGGCTTATGTAACTTTTCAGACCCATATAACCAGATAGGTAGAGAGTATTGTGACGTTCCAATTGAAGTGACGTCATAACGAGAATATAAGGACCCGAGCTTATTTAAAAAATCACCGACATCCACGTGATTATGATCTAACCGATAAGGGAATACGTTTTGTCATCTAATAAAAACCAAATTGACTGCTGTTTAAGGCACTATGCTACCATATTGTCGATGTATAAAATGGCTCCACCGGTACCGCTATTTCATCTCCAAGCAACATCACGAGGCCATAGTGCCTGTAGCCGAAAATGATGCTTAATAATCAATACTATTTCCCGGTAGAACAAACAGCTTGTAAAGTATTGCTCCTAGGATCATATTCCTTGAAGAATGTTTTTCTACATATACATGTATCACTGCTTTTGTAGGAGAAAGAGTATCTTTTTATTCTGTAGTACGCTTTACGCTAAAAAATGATAAAACACAAAACAAAACTGATTTTTTTATGAATATTGTCGGCGCTTTCTGCTTTAAAATACTAATGACCTGCTATAATAACAAACAGCTCTGTTTTAGGGCTCAACAGGCGTCCACAGTACAGTTACCGTTTCAGTCTAAACACATACTGTATATGTAAATTAAAACGATGACATAGAGTACATAAATTATTTATATCAATTCATTAGCTGATGTCTTTTTTTTGTACATATGGAATCACATTTCAATTTTTACTTTACGTTTTAAGGTAGACCTCGTCCGGTTGAATCCAGACATAGACATCCAACGACCCTGGTACATACAAATGTATAGCTTACAAACCTATCGAAATGGTTTTTGAAGAGTATCAAACGTCTGATTCGAATTATCCTTTTCTACTCGCCAATATAACTACAATTTCTTCTCATAATTACAAGAGACAAAGCTACGATGACATTACTTTAAAACTACTGAAAATAGAAAAATAAAATAGTGTAAGGTAAGGTACCGTAAAGTTTATCAACCACATGAATGAAGCACGCGCCGTTATGGCTGAACATGAGCGAACATTAAACAGCATGATAACACTTGCCTGATCATTACGATGTTCTACCGTCTCAATTTAATGACCTTGTGCACTTTGGTGCTCTGTTGATTGGTAATGGGCGGAGTAGCACGTGCCCATTTAATCTATTACGCTGGCACGCGCTTTTTATTTTATATCACTGAAAATGTGTATTCGCAGCAGTGGTGCTATGTATGCATTGACTTTAAGTAACGTATCGCACGGTGCGTTAACTGTGTCTTTATAGAAAATCTTCGTGATTCCATACAACACAGAAGTGCAACTTATGTATCAGATAACCTCCGGTAGTTTTGCTAATCTAATTAAGAACGATGATACAAAGTAGATACTGCAACGGAATGCTTCAAAATGAAACCCTATTTTTAAGCAAAATATCAACTTAAATCATTTTGAATTTGAAATGCATCCAACAAGTGTTAAGACATGTTAAACGATTAAACCTTCATCTTATAAGCTTACAAAGACAATGTGCATGTAATTGGCTACCAACATTATACAGCAGTTTATGTTTTATACCGTATTTACCTTATAAGCGCCCGATCTTTTATATGTGCCACTTATTCTGGTCAAAACGTCCCATTCTGACCCCTTATTTTACTTAATGACTCACTTGAAATCAGTGTTAATTTATTTCAACATATTTACCTAATAAGCGCCAGAACTTAACGGAATATATTTTCTTAACTAGTGTAGATATACAAAAACATCCCGTAAAATGTCCATTTATGATCACTCGTACACTCAATAACCAGTCACATAAATTTTAAATGTGAAAAAGGCACAGAAGAACTGAACACTGCGGGGTACGGTCCAATGGTGGACTTGAAAATCGCTGAAAGCTTGTGGCTGGAATTCATTCTTGCACGAGTAACATGAAATATGAGGTTATGTATAAATTGTGTAACGTTATAAAGCGTTTCATTGACTTTGAAGGGTCGATTTTCTCTGTTTTCTTCGTTAGTCTCGTTCAACCAGACTCTTGTTGTCTGCTCAAGCTACGCCGAACAGAAACTTGAGTCTTGAATTACAAAGTGACCAAGCGTCTTGTTGAACGAGACTATTTTCTTCGTATGTTTCGGAATACTTTATACATGGATTTTTCATCCTTTCAACCTTAAAAACAACTGATGAGTCCTGAATGGACGAAACAGCCCTACGTTAACTTGATTTAGCTTTCTGCACAAGACTTTTTAAAAGGCGCTTCATTTTTTCGTATTCCCAGTTCTTATTTTAAATATATTTTATTGTGAGGGAACGATAACAGATTTCTGCCCTAATAAATGTATATATGTACTTAAACCGCAAGCAATCATCTTCCCTAGTAAACCAATGCAGCTCGACGCCAAGGGGATCCACCAAAGCTCTGTACTAGCAAGTGTATTTATTTTCACACTTTGTTTGGAACGATCTAAGCTCCCTGCATGTAGAATGTAGACATAAACTGCTTAGAAACCGTGAATGTTCACATGTTTTCCAAAGAAGACCTACAATGTCATCATTTTGAAGAACAACATGAACGCTAAGCTATAGTAGATACTAATGATATTGAACACCGTGAAGAACTATTTAAGTCTTAAACTAATGGATAAGATTTACATTACGTACCTTAACACTAAGGAACCAGAGCAGCCCTAATTCTAATGGACAATTATCTGCTTTAACATCGTGAGACATTATCAAAGCTCTTGAGACATTGTTAGAAATCACAGGAACTGTAAACTAGCAGACATAAGGTGATTCAATATCGTAAGAAACCAGTACCTGGCGACTGCCCCACGTTGGTCTCGAACCCTCGACCCAGTGGTGGAGGCCTAATGTTAGAAGAATGTCCGACGCCTAAACGACTTGGCCACCGTGGCCCCATCTGCTTAGACACCGCGAGACATCATCGAAGCTCTTGTATAGTAGACCTGTGAAAGGATGTATTGTATGGACCCATAATAGTTTTGAACTGGAATAGTGTGACATTAACACCGTGAGAAACTATAGAAGCCAAAACACTAAAAGATGTCATATACATCGACATTTAAGAATCATAACATCCTTGATTCTAGTGGACAAGTCTCTGCGTAGACACCGCAAGGCATCCTCAAAGCTCTAGGTTATATAGTTAGTAGACATGTGATATAAGC
>NW_018485504.1:0-5562 GCF_002113885.1 Mizuhopecten yessoensis
GAAACGTTGCGACACGTTTAATACGTACGTTGTTTGTGTAGAAAGACAAAGTTTGATGACAACTCGGTAAACACTTTTATATTGAACTGTGCTGTCGTTTCATACAAAACCAATGAAAACATAATATGGTAGCTCCTACTGTACTAATTTATAACTATAATCTATCATGCTTTTTCTCTGGTTGATAAAACCATTCATTTACTGAATACAAAAATCTACCATAATTCCATTTTTATACAGTGAATATATTTTCCTCATATTGACCTTTTTTATTGATTTTTATATTTTGATATCTAATTCAGGTTATCTTTAGTTGTTGCTGTTCACCTGTATTGGTCCGGATGTTTGAAACTAATAATAAAGTTGGAATAAATGGAAAAAGATCATAAGTTCACCTTATACCTCATCCAGGCATGCGTGTGCATTGCATTTTTATTTTGTTTATTATGATTGATCCTTTTTCATGATCAATTAAATATGAAATGTTATATCTAAATCGTAAATCATTTTTTTCAGAATTAACATTACATACCGATATACGAATGCATCGAGCAAAGTCACTAATAGGTATAAACATCTGTTTTATGTTAAGACGGACACATCTCACAAGTAATTAATATAATTTGGCAGTACTGGTGTTTTAACAGCTTATATTGCAGAAACAAAATCATTGCGTCTTGTACGTGTATTGGTGAACTTTGACCCGTTATTCGCTTTATCACAGCATTGTCAGCTTAACTAGTTGGAAATTTATTTTTTCGATGATTTATTTCAAAACAAAATATTTAAATTGTACTCATACATTTCCCATTATGTTAATCGTCGAGCGATCTTGCTGACTGCAGTGTTTCTTATATTTATATAAATATATTATAAAGTCAATATTTTAAAAAACAATAAGATGAAATTTTCTATTAACCGGTCGCTAGGATACCCATGCTTTGGACAACTAGGCCTACAAATGGAGAACTTACATTTAACCTATGTATCTTTACAAACGTTTCTGTAAAGTTAGGTATATCAAAAATAAGGTGCAATAGGTATATTTCTATGTATGCTGGAATTAGTCACAAACTGTTTTGACATGCGTCATGATGGTTACGAATCTGACATTAAATTAGCATAAAAGATCGGGAAAATTACAGGGAAGTCTTTTTCTTGGAATGTGTGGGGTTATTTTTAGGCTATTGTTGTAATGAAGTTCTGAGAAAATGATTATATTTCAAACATCATTTACAATCAACACAACAGCTTTATACTACAACTATACAGGTTATATGTATAAATTGCAACTTCATCAGAGAAAACACACACAAAAAAGGTGGGGCATCGCAAATCCCTGAAAAACGGAGCAAAATGAGTTGTTCAAGAAAATTTACCATTTCCTGCGTCACATTTGTTACCAGCCAGAGGGAATCGTTTTTCACAAGTATTCTATACGTTAACAATATATACTTAACAATAATTATAGGACATGTTTGAAGAAATTATTACAAAGCTGACCAAACACGAAGCGCTCCATTGCTAGGTTAATATAAATCAATGTAGACTAGAATTATTTTTCGGTACCAACATTCCATTTGCACATCCTATCTAATTTTGATTCATAATGATATTCAACGTCAAAATAAAAAATTAAAATGTTTGTTCCTCGTCCTATAGATTTGAAACTTTTGAAAAACAATCAAGATTTAGTCGCCAACAACCTTTCTAATACCACCCCAAAATATGCGGAATTCGAAAAACCTTTTTTAAAACAATTGGTTGCGGGAGGATAAATATTCACAAAATTATGGTTAACTTACCTGGTTTCCCCCGTGATCGAGTTGACATATCGACTCTTGTAGAGTCCAACCATTGACCGGGTGAGAGAGCCGTCGTACTGCGTCTCTAGGCGGACTACAGCACCACTCAGCAACGGGGATACAGTCTCGATAACCCAGAATTGGTTTTCCGCGTACGAAAACGTCCGTTTTATTGGGATTGTAGCTCCACTTGAATTATTCTTGAGCATTGTCTTCGTGATGTTCATGTAGTAATAATGAATCAAAATATACGACGTATCCTTGGTGATGCGGATTTCTACAGATTCGTTCCCATAAAACCATCCGTTTCCGTTATATATATCCGGGTAAAGTGTGATATCATAATGCACGGGTATAATATAACGCGGGAGGCGCAGATTTTTCCACGGTTCACTTTCGAAGTTCGGTACTTCCGTTGTTGTTGTGGTGGTAGTGACTTCAGATCCGGTGTTTGCACCACTCTCTCCCTCTACGTTAGATAAACTGTCACATGACCTCGGTGGTGCTAGGTACCACACAAGGACCCCTACAACGATCGGAACCACTACTAACAGAACCAATAGTAGGTAAAGAATACGTTTGTTTAAGCTAACCTTACCAGATTCCTGAAATTCACCATCGTCCATCGCGCGAAACTTTTGCATCGCCATGTTTTGAATGTCCAATTATGAAATGTCAAAAAAAGTGTAAGAAATACAACTCGAGGCACGCTTAAAATCAGCAAATATCGCCAGAAGTGACGTTTTTGAGGTTGTCGTGATGGCTAAATGAATGCTCCAGAAAAACCAGCTCTCTCTTGCAAAACTCAGAAATCTGGTAATATGAAGTAGGTCACTACATAAGCACAGCGAGAGGTGAGTACAATGTATATTGTTTATAACGCTAATCGCAATGGTCCGTCCTGCTGGTAATATATAGAATTGTTGTATATAATAATACTCCAGTGTGTTAGTGAGGTAGTTCTTGTCCATTCAATGGCTAACGCCTGAAGCCTACTCCATGGAGACGACTTGATCACACATGGATAACCCTTCCACTCAACCCTTCAATAATAACGTATAACAACCACACTGAGAGTGCTTGTTACGGAGACGAGAAGGGCCTCTCCGTTGATAACTTACTCCTCAACCCACACCTTGACTGATAAGCAACAGTGATGTGATGTTTGATTTACGGGATTGCAGTAACTATTGTTTACATATGGTCCCCTTCTCGAGTTAGCCAGTGTCTGCACGGTACGGCGAGCGTATCAATGCTGTACACATATAAATGAATAAGCACTGCCTTATAGTACCACTCACTACGTTTCTTCGTTTTCATGAGTTTTCAGTCAAGATATAAATTCTTCATTATTTTATGTTCAGCATTTCTGCAAAAAGCGAGTAATTTGAATTCCAATACATGGTATTTTGAACACAATAGCAACAGTTTAATTACATTTTTAGCGGCGTTGCTATTATCTTACTAATGTATGCTAACAATTCTTGCATCCAAAGTCACGTTAAAACGTATCAGGTACGTACACCTTATGGGATACTGAACTATCGCCATTTACAACTGTTCTTACAAATGGAAATATACACACTATAATCTTACTAAAAGAGAAATCTGTTGTTCCCTTGATTGAGACAGGTGTAATTTGTCTCTGACAGGTTTGTTATTCGTCTGTTTTCGTCACTGTTTTGAAAAGAAATCACAGGTAAAACGAAACTGCAAACAAATAACCGGAAGGCTAGAATCAGTCGATATATATCTCGAAGAACAATTTTCATTAAAACCTCGTCATATCACTCCAGTTAGGAAATATCCAGAAATATGTGGTATATTGTAAAGGAGTGTGGTGATATATCGAGATTAACCTATAAAGAAATTAAAAAAAATGAACATGGGCCCTTCATACGTTTGTATATGACAGCTTATCGGCAAATAAAACGAAAGCGTATGCCCGTGATATCGAGGCTTTAAAGCACCACACATTATACCAATACATTGTTTTGTATTTATATTGCATCTTTCAAATCACAATAGTTGTTTTAAATCTGTAATCCAAATTTCAGTATCTAAATACGGTCATTCATATAAAATCGTGTCTTTCAATAACGTTTCATTTTATAACACAGTTTAACCTTTCATAGGTGGTTGCCTCGTGCAAAGATTCCACGGTAACAAAAGATGGAAATGCGTTTAATGGCTAGGTTCGAAGCCAAATGCTCGATTCAACCGGCCCTTCTCCCGTTTAAATAACTCGGACTTTACCTAGGCTACCACTAGCCATGTGTTCTGTTATGATGATCAAACATATCGAAATGTGAAATCCAAAGAAGTTTATGAAGCAGGGATAATAATATTATTTTGAAACAAGGGTTTTCATCGGTTAGCCGCTTAACCGGTTACTAGGTCGGAAGACAACGAACCGGTTACCAAAATCAATAACCGAATAGTTTGACATTTATTTATTCCTTTGAGGAGCCCCATGCTTCCCCGTCATAGACCTACACATTATCTATAGATGCGACCTAAATCGAATAGTTTTGTGATACAAACAGTGTTCAGGGATAACATGTTAGTGTTGTTTTTGTACTCTATTGTAAAAACTGGCAAAGAGATGTCGCCAACACCATAAAAAATCTGAACAGATTCTTAACAGAAAGCTAGAATACAAAGATGTGAAATATGAACTTTAAGAGATAGAACTTGCTTTTTACATGCGAGATGTAAATATAATCTGAAGTGTAAACACTTGATTCAACAAGCATGTCTTAAAACTTTTGTCAAGCAAATTCTTTTCTAAACAACAATATTACCGCATATATGCTTTCGAGAACTAATTACTGTAGTTGAATCCCGTCTTACTGCATTCCTACATTTGTTGTCCATGACATATACACTATTGTACTAACTTAGGTTACTATTTCCTGCGTTTGTCAAGCAATACGCGATTAAACTATCATGCTAAATTATTTATGTTTGTGATGTAAACACGTTTTAGACAAATCATTTTCTACACATATATTGTGATTGTTGCTGTTTATTATTGGCTTACCAAACTGACAGATTAACCGGTTTGACAACCCAATGATAAACCAATCGCTTCCAGCTAGAATGCATTTACCACTTTTTTACTGAAAACAGATTTTAGCCTCTTAAACGACAAAGATGAAAAAAATATCAGACGATTTCATGAAAATATTTTATGAAACAATCTTTTTTAGACACGGACATTTACGAACAACACGGAGCAATAATTGGTTTAGGAATAAATAATATATATTATAGTGCGATATTTTTGACTATACACTATAAAGTGTACCATAGGAAGGATCTATTTCTGTACATGTGCAGACAATATGGATTTAACACCGACCTACATACGTTCAAAACCTGGATCGTCATAATATTATGTACGTAACATTTGTGATCGTTTGAACCGACTCCGCGATCAGGAAGATGTCAGCGACTTTTATGAGAATTTCATACACTGTACGAGCTTTCCGAAGATTGACGACCACACAGGTTTGATTTTCCTCAAGAATTGCCAAACGTCGCTGCCGTATAGCGCTTACTCTCAGAAAAAAAACTATCTCGCTGCATTTTATAGTAATGTTTGGTCGTCTGCGCCTTTATACTGTCGGGTTACCGTTACTATGTAGACGTATATTTTCTTTTCCATTCATTTACTTTTAAAATGAAAACAGTTCCACTTTACCCCAATGTAAGTATTTACACATTGAAATAATTCCAAAACCCTCCGTTCGAC
>NW_018485505.1:0-5570 GCF_002113885.1 Mizuhopecten yessoensis
GATGACGTTATTCTCACAAACAAATGACGTAACAATCAATACCTGAAAGATACGCGCATTGACCTTTCTTTTAAATTTTGTTTTTCTGGTTTACGTAGCAATAGTAATACAGATGTATATATAAAAAGGGAAAATAATCCTTGAACACACAATGACAAATTTACGCAAACACGTTATAACAAAAGGAAGATATTACTGTAACCCGACTGTATTAAAATGTATTTTCTAAGGAATACACCCCAGAACATGTACTTATTTCATAACATTTGACGTTAAAATCTGTATAACAGAGTAAGCAAGAGCATTGCAGTCATTATAAAAATACTTTTCACCATAATTCAGGCCTTCGACTTAAGGTAAGTTGTTGCTAAATTTAAGATTTTAAGGATATGAAACGCTTCATTGTGGCGGGCCGCCGCGTTGACCGAGTAATCAAGGCGTCTGGCCGTCTATGATCACCAACCGTCCACCACGGTGTCGCAGGTTCTACACCTACGAGTCGCAAGCTTTTAGCCGCAGATCTAGTTTACTCCGGATTTCTCCCACTACGATATCCTGGTACGTCTTTAAATGATAAAACAATGTTAACATGACCAAAACACAAACAAACTTAACTGCATTGTGGAATCATGTTTATCTGATTAACGATTATCTGAGAAAAAGAACAAATAAGAGAAAGCCGAAGTGTAAAAAAAACAGTTAAAAGCCAAAATCCATAATACTAGTAGGAATACTAGGCAAAATATGAAGAAAGGAAAGATTTACCTTGAGAATGTAAAATAGGACCAGGTGTTCCGGAAGTATAGCCGTCTGCTGCTTTTTTATCTGTGGCTTCATCGGTGACACCCACCATGTAAAGCAATATCAAATCGAAGTAATATCACGTCCTCACATCGAGAATTCGATAGTGACCTTCATATCACACGTACAAATATAACACTTTTCTCCACAAAATCCTGACGGCGACCATACATTTGTTCATAGTCTTCATCAACCTTCATCTTTTTGAAACCCATGTTATAAGTTTGTCCGTCAGCAGTCGACATCAACTACGGATGTTGATATTTATGTATGATATTTTGAACAAGCTCTTAAGTACCGAAATAACTGCGACATGTAGACACCGAAGGTAAGCGAAGCGGGGTTGCTGCTATCAAAAGCAAATCCTAACACCGAACTCCACATATATATTGTCAGGAAGGACCCCAGGCATTCTCACAATATCGTCTTTAGTATATTTCATTTTGGTTATCGTTGTATTATTTCACAAAATATGCTTCAAAATAACTGTCAACCATGTATTTATTTCGTTATTAATAAATGTATGTATGTATCCCTGTCTGGTCACGCGATAAGGAAATATTTACAAGACCCGTAGTATGCAATATGACACTTTAGGATATTTTGAAAAAAGTAGTTTGATGGACTTTCGTCGTCATTTATGCAGACGAACTGATAATACCATACATAAACAACTGTCTGGTTAATGGCTAGGGTCAAGTGGTCAAACACCTGGTGTTTGAGAAAGAAGGTGAAACACCGAATGTTGAATTATTTTATTTCATTTATTCATTTTTATTTATTTATTTATGTGTCTTCGTGTCTGTGGATATTGTTCTTAACTTACAAAAACAGCTAAGCTGTGAATTTTAATATGTTACAACATATAAAAGAAGGAAATTGTGCGTTAAGTTATCGAACAGGATCCACAATTGTTTCATCGAAGTGCCTTTAGCTTTGATGCATCATTTCCAAAACCGTACTTAACTTAACATTTAAGCTACATAAAGGAAAACATAAAGATGAAGTAATAAAAAGTAACCAACAACAGCGTGTTGCGTGAAAATAGAAATGCCACGTGATCAGACCCCAATAGCAGTCTAACCCAAGATCATTATTCTGTCGTGCTAACTTACGATAAAACTATCTGGTCATTGTTAGTACCCTGATCAAATTGCGCTACAATTGTATCCAACATTAAATTTAAAGGTTACGTACGGTCAACAGAATAACATGGAACTCTCTAATTTTATCCTGCTGTGGGACAAGGGCCCTTAACAGAGTCCGCCTTTGGACAACTAGGTCATACAGAGGAAGGTTTATGTAGTTTTACAAATGACCTTCATTATTGGATACAGATTATTCAAACTAATTTAAAAGTTTAGTGCCGAGGAGTTATCTTTACTTTTGTATTCATCTCGTGATATATAATTATATGCAGTTTCTTTATAGCTAAAGTTTGCGAAATCTGTGACGTCATGTAGGGATATATGTTCCCTAACTATATTACGTTCTTTTCTCTATTTCAGAGTTTCTATGGCCGAACAGAAGAATGTGAGTTAGGTTTTACAAATATTAATGGCACCTGTCAACAGTTCATAGCCACAGATAAGTGTCTTGATAAATTCACATTTATTTCTACCTTCGATATGTACGTAGCTGACTTTTTACAAAGTTTGAACATTATGAAAGCTATAGTAAACCACGGATGGCTAAAACAGTTTGATACGCTGAAGGCGTCAGGATTGGAGTATTTATGGGTTACCGAATATGAACGTCGACGATATACAGGACATTTCAAAGAATCTGGCGACAGCTGTGTGGCCTTTTACACAGATATTATATATGTTCGACCTGATGGAAATGAAATGTTACAACTTAAAGACGTATTTGATTCTTGTGCGTGTAACTTCGAGTTCGTAGATAGAGAAGGAACACTAGACCACAATATATGTGAAATACGTATAGACATTAAGTTTGAGGATATAACTGGGTTTACCCAATTAGGATTAGAGGATTCAATAAAATGTACTTCGGGTAACAGTTCGAATACAAGGGAAACTTTTCAATATTCAAAATATTTGGGGTGTGGCAGTCGCATTCACACAAACAATCAGTTCATCACCAAATGCCGCGACGACTGGAAGGACGAGCGAATTCGTCATAAGTGTGAGATACCGAATAGCAACTTTCTGGAGGAAATGGTGCCTGTCGTTCTCTATATCAATAACACAGACTTAGTTATGACTTTCAGGAACCAATTCTGTGCCATCTGTCACGACCTGTACCAATATAGGACCCTTCCAATCATCGTCGACGCTTTGGACTGCAAAATAGAGCCTCGTTTACGCAAATATCTCCAAAGCAACATGACCATCACCGGTTCTATAGCATCCCTCCTTCAGGATGATCAATGTGATTTATATGTATTTGCATACGGTTCTGACGTTTTTGAGCCGTGTTTGTGCGGCACGACTTCCCCACCACAACATATTGCAGAAATATTTACAGACGAAACACAGATTCCTACAGTCAGGCCTAATTGTACAAAATCTAAGGTAGTATGCGATTTTTAATTACTTAATGTGTGTTCATCTATGTTTGCATATAGAGTAAAACCCCACTTCCTCGAACTCGGTTTACTCGAATACCTCTCATTCGTCGAACAGTTCGTTAGGTCCCGACCGGAATATGGCGGACAATGTCAAAACGACAAGTACGTTACACATGCAGTTTTTTAATTTCACATTTTTAATACCAGTGGCTATATATTTTCATTGTTTAGCTATTTTAAACCGTATTAAGTGCTGTCATCTTGATTGCACTTCTTTTTACTTCTTTCGTCTACCATCCGCGATATTTGTAGTACACGTACTGTCTATTGTCCCACCTGATAAAAAAATGACGATGTCGGACGAACCTTGGATACCCTTCCGATGCAATTTACATATTAACAGTTGTTCGAAACTGCTGGAATAGGAACAAAATAAAAAATAAAAAATAAAAAAATCCAGGTGTTTATTTCTGAATCTGTCCGCTACATTCTGCGTTTCACAAAGGTTGATATCAATGAATTGTAGTTGCATTTTATCATTATTGAAAGATACACTGCAAAAAGAAAGTAATTCGAGATAATATCCAATTAAACAAATAAGCTATAAAATGGAAATCTCCTCCGCGAATATAAAAGCAACATTATTAACATTTACCTTAAATATGCAAGTTAAATCGTTTTTCGAATATATGGATATTGTGAAGAAAGGCAAAAGATATTGATATAGATATCTTTGTGAAATCAAGCTTCAGAGTCCAAGTAAAACTCCAAAACTACCCTTGGAAATTTGGCAGTGACGAAAGAAGTGTCGAAGGCTTAAATTATGGTCTGTCTGACGGTATATGGCTATTGCTTTGTTTAGCCATATTGTCCTTCTTTTCATTCTTGTCTCCCGCAGCTTCACTCAAGGTGAGGGGCTTTATACAACTCCATTAAAATATGAGAAGAACATACTGTTTCATAGTGTAGGTGTCTCTTTTGAAACCTATTGTAAGCACATGATCGAAATAAAGTGACCAAGGGTAGCGTCATACTTCCGTGCCGATATGCCATTTTACTAACGTATGGCACTGTAGCAACTCCTTCCGAGATACAAATTTTAGTAAGCAATCAACTCGCAACGCAATTGCGTTTGATTGTGAAATCCAAATTAGGGATTGAGGTGACTTGACATATCTGTATACCGTCATCATCAGTCTTGCCAAGACATTAAAACAAAAATAAAATAATCAAGTTATCTTTCAAAAGACTTTTTGTATTTCCATTGATTATCCCTTTATCCTTACATGTTCTTTCCAACATTCTGTATTTGTTCGTTTTCATGATAGAGTTTTGTTTTGTCCAGTTATGTACACAAAAACATCAATATAATCTATGTTCGTCGAAACATTCCAGTCATTGATTTTTTCTCATTTTATTTCATATATTTTATTCATATTTCATATCTTTAATGAACGCATCATCGTGATCAACAGAAATTAGTAGAAACAAATGCTTAATTATGTATATATATTTGTACCTAATTCCACCGATTTCTTTGACAGGAGACTGGGATGCCAAAGTGGCACAATTGTGGTTTTGGAAACATGGAGATTGCCGGACAATGTAGAAGACTATTCCAATTGAACACGTGTGTGGTAAACTACAGATTTGTTTATCCGGTACTGAACGGTGATAGCATGGACACAACTTTGTTTTATCCTATCGTAAACATGTTTTATTCTTATATACGTCGCAGCGAGCAAGTGTTCATGATCAGTGAGTCTCTACTAGTCCCTGGTTTCACAAATAACAAGAAAAAATGTGTTGAGATATACGTCGATGTGTTATTCCATCAACCACTGGATGACGACCAACAGGCATCCCTGGATACCTTCATACAGTTTCCATGTCCAGACGTCAGGAATTGTACTGTTTCCTTCCTTCCTCTCGGGCATTTACTGTTGGACCGGTTTTGTAATACTAATTCAAAACTTGTGCAGAGTCACGACCTGGAAAATGCTTCGACTTCTTTTCATGTGAATAGTAGCTATGTCAGTATCGCCTTTGTACTGTTAAATGCTATGAATTGTTTATGGTTTTAAACAAAATGTATACCTGATTCCAAGTAAATATCACCATGGGAAGCTTGTAAGACAGGTTAAGTGCATAAAAAACAGAACACTTCAAATTAATTGAAAATGGCCGTTTCTATTAAAAACGACATGTTTATATAAAAACTTTATCTTTTAAAGTT
>NW_018485506.1:0-5578 GCF_002113885.1 Mizuhopecten yessoensis
ACCACAGGGTAACATGTGATCCTATTATACTTGACTGTATACAAAAATAGAATATGTCCTATTGATGATGACTTCGCTAGACATGTCCTATTTATACTTGACCACAGGTAAACATGTGATCTTATTTGTATTTGACTGTATACAGAAAGTCCTATGTCATGTTGATAATTACCTAGCTAGACGTGTCCTTTTTATACTTGACCACTGGTAAACATGCGATCTTATTTATGCTTGACTGTATACAGAAATGTCCTATGTTCTGTTGATGATTACTTAGATTGACGTATCTTAATACTACTTGACTACACACATACATATTGTATTTGTACCTGACCATAGCCAGATGTCCTTTTCATACCTTAGACAGATGTGCTATTTATACTTGACCATAGACAGAAATTTTCAACAAACATTTGACCTTGAGTAGAAATGTCCTATTTTTACTTGAACAGTAACAGCCAAGTCATATTAATTTTTAACCATATACAGATATTCTTCTTTAAACCTGGCCATAGAGAGAAATAACCTATATATTCTGTACTTTTAATTGACCATAGACGGCCATGTATGCATTACCATAGCCAATCATGTTCTATTTATACGTGTCCACAGGGAAACAAGCCCTTTTTGTATTTCTGTACCTGAACATAGGCAGACAAGTCCTACTCGTAATTGACTTCAGCAAGACATGTCATGTTTATACATGACTACAGGTTGGCATGTCCTATCCATACTTGACTATAGCCTGACATGCTTTCAATATTCAACCACAAGTATGCGTGTCATATTTATAATTGACCATATGTAGACATGTCCTATTTGACTATAGGGATACATGCCTTATTTATACTTTACCACATGTACACGCTTTCTGTTTACGCATGACTAAATAATGAATTTTTACTTAACAAAGCGTTCTCTGTCATGTCCTTTTTATAGTTAGTTGACCATAAACTGTCATGTGCTATTCATACTTAAACGTGGACTGATATGTCCTGTTTATACTTGAACGTAGACCTATATGTCCTGTTTATACTTGAACGTAGACCTATATGTCCTATTTATACTTATCTATGGCACGACGTCACAAGTGCACGCTTTCTGTTAACGCATGACTACATAATGTACTTGTACTTAACAAAGCATACCTGTTGTATTTAAATTTGATCGTTCTCTGTCATGTCCTTTTTATAGGTAGTTGCCCATCCACTTTCATGTCCTATTTATAGTTGTGAACATATACGTTCATACCTACCTATAGTTGACCATATACTGACGTGTCCTATAAATAGTTGTTCATAGAATTTCATGTCCTTTTCATAGTTGACGATATACTGAAATGCCCTTTTATATTTGACCATATACTGACATGTCCTATTTATACTTACCCATAGACTTTCATGTCCTGTTTATAGTTGACCATATAGTGTCATGTCCTATTTATAAGTACCCCTAGACTTTCATATCCTATTCACAGTTGCCCATATATTGACATGTCTTATTTATAGTTTTGACCATAGACAACCATCTATTTGGTCACATATAATGTCCTGTCCTATTTATACTTGATTATTGACTATTTATTATAGTTTCCACAATTTGAAAAGTCTTATTGCCTATTCAAAAAGGTAAACAATTAAAGAAACTTTTTCTTTATGAGATATATTAAGAAAAATCAACCGAACGCAATCACAAATTTAAAAAGAAGATTGAAAATGGGAGAAACGTGTCAAAATTGACCATCCATTTAATTAGCCTAGAGATACTTTGTAGTGAGATAATGTCACTAAAATATCATTGCTATCTCATGTTCGTGTTTTTTTCCTTGCAAAATTGAATTTGCATTAAAATAAATGCACATAGAGAATAGCTATATAATTTCATTAGATTTAGTATCACACTTTAAAAAAATTTAAACCCTGATACGTAACGTTACCGGACGAATCCTCACGTTTAAAGTGAGATCTTATCACTAAGTTATTATTGTTGGCTCTTGTTCGTGTTTTCCCCCAGGCAAGATTGAATTTGCATTAAAATAAATGCAAACAACGAATACATAAGATAATTTCATTAGATTCGTTATCACACTTTAAACGTTAAACCCTGACAAGTAACTACGCCGGAAGGATCTTCGTTGGATGTCTGTGTATGGAAATCTCTTGATGGTGTAGTCAGTATATAACTAACTTGGACAAGTATAGCTGATGCTTCTGTTGATATACATATTTAACTTGGACTATTATAGCTGATGGTTCTGTTGATATAGAGTTTTAAGCTTTGTACAATTTCGGCGACAGAAAACCATATTTTGAAACAATGTATATCATTATAACGTCATAGTACTCTGAGGTCGGGATGACGTCATTATCACATGAAAACGACAATTCAGTCCAATTTTACACTTACCTCTCTTTTAAAGTGTTAGTCTTAAATATCTATAATCCCCATGCTTTGGTTACAGCTCATAAAAAACCCCAGACTGTTCTTGAGTGTTAAAGTCAATGTGATCACTGAAGGTGTTCATGGCACGACGACTTCGTCTTGGGAAGGCAGCCCAAGCAAGCAGTTATGTCAGAAAGGAATACATGTTACCTCACAAGTAGCATTGTTAAGATGAATATATAAATAACATGTATAAGTATTACGTGTAGCAATTAGTACTGTTATCGCTTGTGTTTTATCCAATCAAAGACTTTCTGTACGTTATTAATTGTTTGTCGTTCTATCAGCGGTACACTAGTCCTGGAGAGTTATCACGGAACCCTTTGAAGAGTATCAATTTTGAGGTCAGTTCATCAAGATCCTTGTAGATGATGATTTTGGCTCACCTAGTCCGGAGGTCCATTCCCAACTCAGGGCGAGGCCCCCTAAGGAAATGGGGAAACTAAAACGATTGAAATACCCTCGAGAAGAAGTTACATGTAGCTTCCTTGGGACTAGTCAGAAAGGTATATTTGGGTGTTTGAAGTACTTGATTTTTGAAGCCTACTTCTCCTGAACAGTTGTTCATCTGCCAACCAAATTTACAAAAAATGAAATATTTGCAGTATGATATGTAATGAGAATATTTTGCCTTGATTGCTTATATGTATGCACTTTGGGCCTCTTTACAAATGAAATATTTTATTTGTTTTCATGTGTACTTTTTGCATAAGGGTTTTGTGTTGATGCAATTAATGAATTGATTAGGATTATTTATTTGGGCTGTTTTTTCATATACCGATCTTCACATGCCACTATTAGAAGTAATATATATTATGTTACGGATTCATGACCTGACGACATATGTCGAGCTTAGCTGTATTGATTGTAATATGCGTTTAAGTAGGCATGTTGTCAGTGTGTGACCCCGACCTGGACTGTTCGTATACCTAGTACTGAGATACCAGACAAGACGTATCAGCGGTATCTGTCTGAGTGTTCGGAATGAGTAAAGCACACGATAAGATATGCATGTCAGCTCATTAGGCAGACCTGACATGCCGATAGATATGAGAAATTCAGAACAGTTATCAGCACAGCGAGTAATCTTGTTTTTATAGACAGCGGTCATTGGTGTTACACATCCAACTAACACGCGGTACTAACTTAATACTCAGCACCGAAATATTTCCATGTTTGTATTTCTGATGTCGAGTGTATGTTATTTCCCTGATTATTCAGATGATAATCGGTGTCATTCTCGTACTTGTACCGACACTATACCTATGAACCGCGTATTTAGCGAAGTCTATTTCCGACCGCAATAGTCAACGTGTATCCACGCCAATTGATAAGGCAAACATACTATCGCTCTGTTTCACAATGGCAAACAGGACATTGTGACTATTGTAAAAATCCATATAATCAGTACATTTACATTTCCGCGTATCTCCGACATTGTGTTTTAGTTAAGGATCCACTTAATCAAGGATAGACGACTTCTTCTCTCCTCTAACACCATTTTCTATCCATTCACTACATATTTTACCCATTCTTCGTTCCTTTTTTCTTCTTCTTTTCACCCTTTTCTTCGTCGGCTGGTAACCGAACTACTCGGTAATGAAGCGGATCTAAACCCACGCAAAAACCCACTTTAATCAAAATAATGCACAATTTCTGAAAAGAAATTCATAGCATGCATACCTTGTATTAAAAGTTATGAAGATGAGATGTTTAACAATGAAAACAAAAACAACAACAGTGTTATGAGAGTAAAGATAAAACGGGGCCAGACTAGGACTCGAACCCGAACCCGTGACCTCTGATCACAATAGGGTCCCTCTAACTAACTGATCTTCATTATCATTGGTAGTTCCCTGGCCCAGTCAGGGACAGTTATGTCCAAAAAAACAACTAGTGAGAGGTTACTATATGTACAACTCTTAAAGTGGAATTTGCTAGTGTTGTGCACACAGTGGAACATAGATACTTGACAAACATTATAAATAAGCACTACAGGTATCTTTAACACGTAGATATGCAATGATCTTGGTATTTAGCGTTTATCATAATATAGTGCTTTCACATGAAAGCAAAGAGTGCCAAGTTATTATTACCACTAAATATGAACGTTTACTGCTTAGATTTAACTTCAAACTTATTACACATTCACATTGCTGATCAAAATCTTATTAAAGATAGCTGATCAAAAGAGCTGAGTAACAGTTCTTTAGTCGTTTTAGAGAAATAAAACTTGCTATATCTATCTGCACTAGATTGTATAATCTCTAAATGCATTTCTTATACCGAGGATGCACGACTGTGGCTGAACTCAGTGGCCGGACTAGCTTTATTGTGTGGTGTGATTCCGGAATACCTGGTATTTCCTGGACATCCGCTCCCGGTTGAACAACTTCCGTTATAGAATCTTACTGTATAAACATACATTACCACGGTCGTTTACTTACTATGCTGTATGTATTCGTTCCAGTGGTGTACGTGATACAGTGTTAAAGGCCAATGAACGATACGGCGTACAGGTCACATTGACCATTTGTTTGACACATCGTATAATATTATCAAGAGCAGGTCATACCAGGACACCCATTTTAATTAAATTTGTCAATTATGTAAATGGTATTAATTAATTAAAAAATATGCTAATAAGAAAAATAATTATATGTTAAATATGGCACAGTTATAGACAATTTATACGAACATTGTCAAAAGAAATTGCCGATCTGACTTTAATGTGACTGTGTTATGTGGCGCAATAAACGATACACAAGCTGGGCCCAAAGCTGTGATAAAATCTTCAAAGCGATTGATAGAATCTGACAGATACTTGTTGCATTTACATGTTAAAGTCGAGAGCTCTTGTTCTTAAATCGAGAGAAGATGCTACACCATAAAATGTTGTTTAAATATAGTTACGGGCTTATCGTCAAACATGTTGCTTATACCGTAAATTTTTACTTGCGTTAAGAGTCTTGATATGATATATTGTTTGACATTGTATTAAAACATCATGCCATAAAACTAAACAGTAATTACGATAGTACAATCCTTGCATATGTTGTACTGTTTTACATACTTGAAATGCTTGTCCCTATTGTATATATTGTTCCGATAAAAAGTATCAAATATTAATAAAAAA
>NW_018485507.1:0-5593 GCF_002113885.1 Mizuhopecten yessoensis
TGCCTTTGGGGTCCCACTCCCGGACACTGCCATCAAAACTGAGCAACCATCTCTTATACTATGGGTTATTTCCCCCTCATCTATGCCAGTGTTTTTAAATATTGCTTAGTCTACTGTACATTGCTGATGTTGTAACAGCCTAATAAAATATAATTATGTTTGTGTGATCTAGATATCTAAACTGATATCCATAACGAAGAATAGCTGCACGACTGATATATCCCTCTAATCCAGCCACAGGACAAACCAGCTGATCCTCTTTACGCACCAACGCTCAATGTCTACCCAACAGTATGAGAAATGATACTCCCGGTGTTGTCGGCCATCTTCTAAATTTCCAGCGTAGTACAACAACACAGATCAACAGTTCGATCCTCACAAAAAAACAGTATTTTTAAGAAGGCTCGGTCTCTAAGCAATATGGATTTCGTTGGTTACAAATGTGCTTTTGTTATTTGTTTATCCATATACTAAATTATTTTCCGAAGCTTATCAGAACAACAATGGTTTGGCTTGTTTCACCTTAATTCTCGACTGGGCTTGTTCCAATTGGATAGCCTTAACACGATTCCTCATCTTAAGACTACATGTAGGATTTCCTGCCCTCGCATTAACCTATTTCCTCTACCATAGGATACAAAAATAGTTTTCAACTGCCCTATCAAATCTTAAACAGTTCCGAATGCTAAAGGCATTGGACAATGACATGTGATACTGGTCATACCAACAAAAGGACAATTGATATCATGCACTGAAGTTTTCCCTTTGGAATCTTTATAAACAAGGTACTTGCATACGTCATCTGGTGTTGCAGTTATGAGAATATGTCCGATAAAAGCTTAAAATTCCCTCTCCAGTACAGATTTCTTATTATTTAAGCCGAACTGTCTACTTTGTCCTGAAGATAATAAAGTCTAATTTGAACCCTATCTATATAAGATGGATCTCCTCACCTGATTGACAGTATATAAAACCCTCGTCATTGGGGTACACCAGGCAGTAGATACGACCGCTGGTATCCACATTCTCGGTATGTATCTAGGTAGATTCTGAAACGGCACCAAATACTACTTTAGCTGCGCACAGATCAGACACTAATGTCCTGGTAGAAAATCCATGTTTGTAAGGTTCCAAAATATCGTTGCCCTCCCCTTTCTGTCCTAACACTATCCTCCTAACACAGCAGAACTGCATGAACGGCTTCCACAATGGTAAGGGGTCTAGTTTGGAAAGATAATAGTGCATGACCTAACTTTCTGCTCACCCAGGAATCTCAATGCTAAGGATATAAGGAAAAATGGGTGGGAACAAATATGGTGCATCCTCCTGACGATATTTTGTGCGAACAGGTTTACTCCACTAGAACCTAACATAGGGCAAGTTGTATAGCGCTTCAATGAGTTTCCTGATACGTCCTTCATAACATTTGAGTCTAGAGCCATCAGATCAACCGGGTGGAGACCGCATTTCCTTTGAACTATATTCCATGCATCCGGTGTCAACATACACTCATTCAATGAAAACCTGTGAGATTCCCTATCAGCTTTTCTGCTGAAGGAATATACTGAAGCTTCAGACCAATGCTATGCTCTTGTGTCTCTTCAAAAATGTTCTTTACAAACTTACAAAGCTTTTCATCTTTGTAAACTTGGCCCTCCCATGCAGCTACAACTGTCAGATTGTCAACTCTAACATCAACCCTGTGATTAACTGACTCCTTATTCACAACACAAATGGTTTGAAATAAGGCGTGCCACCTTAAGTGGATCGGACGAGCATCTTCATTTCCAAAGGCATCGCCTAATGCTTCAGAGTGGTCTACAACAGCACCGCAGCCGCCAAACAAAGAAGCGTCTGTAGTGTTCATCTCTATATGGAATATTCCCTTCCCATCTATCCAGGAATTGTTAATGCTCGACCTCAGTTTTGAGTTCGTCGATCAACCTGACAAATTTTACTATTTTTCGACGCCAACCTTATAGCCCTATTTACCTCCAATACATACAACTTGGCTGCCTGTACTGGTAGCTTCAGGGATATGCATTTTCCTGCAAATTTCTGTAGGGTGCGAAAATCAGCACTTCGTCTCTCAAGAATGGAGTCGCGTAGCCTGTAGCTATCAAACATGTAGTATGGTAACATACGCGCTAGCTCTAAATCCAAATGGTACTGGGTTAAATAAAATATGCCATCCCGCGAATTGTACCCCAGCATATGTCCTGCAGTCTGGGTTAAGATTTATACGATCATACGAAGATTTGTTGTCAACTGAACTTATGAAAGAATTTGGTTGAATAATCCGCGGTACCTCCTTAAGTGTATCTAACACAAACGGTTTGTCAACTATACAGAGGTTCAAATAGTCTCATCATGACAATAAGTAGTCACGTGGACAACGTAAACAAGTAAACTTGTGAGATATGTCACATGAAAGTGACGTTTCACACACAGATTCAGTTCAATGCTGTACACTCCACCAGCAAGGACGTTTCAGTGGCGGTGATCGGCAAAATCAACATTTGGATATTTTTGGTCGGTGTAAATATCTAAAACTACACCAGGTGTATGGAGAAGACACTCGAGGACTTCATTGCGTCCGGTAATAGACGTTTCGACGGTCTTGGGGAGAGATTGGCCAACATATCGCTGAATCAAAACCAAGCGTCTGCCGACCACGTGGCTTTCAACCCGTTCGCGAGTGACTTGAATTTTCGCCGTGTGTCCCCCGGTCCCACAGGTGTGCAGAATGTGCAAGGTGCAGCCGGGATTAACCGTGTTGATATCTAAGGCGGATTTAATGCTATAAAGGACAGTGTAGCTAAAAACCAATTACCAGCTGAGATACGACTGCACGAATCGCGTCAAGAAGTTCAACTATCTGATCAGCCCGCATTCAACGTTATTTCAAAATGTGGACGATACGCCGAGACAGCTGTTCTGGACGCTAAAGAACCCGGTGAAGTGATAACTCAAGAAAAATTGGAGCAGTTATTCACAGTCAGCTTCGCACAGCTCAAGTACTTACAGGACGAATACGCATCTATTGTTGTCAGTGGCCATTACGACGCTACTACGTCAAAACTGCTTCGTTCCCTACAACGTAACACTTCCGGATTGAACACCGAATCCCTAGAGGCATTACGTTCGGCAGCAGCACTGGCCACGGTGACCCGACCCAAGAGACAGGGACGTACACAGTCTTCAGGACGACACCCTTTCCTATAATAATAGGTCGAACACAAATCTGACGTGTTTAAATCATATGGAACGAGAACTTTTCTCCAGCTGCCTAACAACTATAACTGTGAGAATACTGCGGACAAGGAAGACTGTTTATTGACAAAATTGTGCGATACAAAAGTAACATATGTACACTGCACCCCGCAAAGACTTACAAGTACATTGGATACATCGTATGGCATCAAGGACAGGCTCGGACATTTGATACATTGTACATTCAACACAGACTCGGGGACACGAGTGTACATTACGGTTCACGTTAATTATGTCATACTCCGTTTGACATGAATAGACCCAACCATGATCTTTCATTTACACCAAAAAAAATGTTGACAATGAGGTGCATAGACTACTGCTGAAAGATTACATTGAACAATGTACGCAGAAACCCGTGTGTGTTAGTCCCATTGGTTGTGTGCCCAAGAAAAACAATAAGTTAAGACTAATAACAGATTAACGTCATTTGGACTCATTTTGTGACACTCCTAAGCATAGGAACAAGGACATTCGTATAGAATCAGAAATTATTCACAGTAGTGATCAGTTTGTGAGTAAAGACATAACAGATTGATTGTTTCACATCCCCGTGTGTGAACGTGATAGAGATTATTTAGGTTTTAAGTGGAAATCTGTATATTACATGTGGAAAGTTTAACCTTTTGGCCTTCCATGCTCCCCTTATTTTTTTGCCAAGACCGTTCGTCACATCATCCATTTTTTACGATCCCTAGTGATAAGAGATACCGTTTATGCAGACGATATTTTATTAGCTGCTTGTCCATCCCAGATAAGATGGAGGACCTGGGTTTTCCTGTGAACTATGAGAAATCTCAGTTGACTCCTTCCTATATAGTTGACTTTATTGGTTACACTATTTATGGCTCTGTGGACAAGGTAGTCATTCATGTACTGCGCATGCGCGTGAGCAAAATCAAACGTAACATCAAACGTGCATTTAAGAAACCCACAATAACTGTCAGACACCTCGCAAAAATCGCAGGATAGTGTGTATCTACTATGTGGGCTGTCAGTATAGGTAAGTTACTGCTGCGCGAGGTGTACCGCCTACTTACCACACGTTCATCGTTGTCTAGCGAGCTGACCTTTAATCCGTCGGTAATTGCGGAGCTGTCCTGGTGGGCTGAGGCCGTTGAACACTGGAACACCCGCGAAATATGTTCGCGTCCGATTCAGGCACAAATACGAACAGACACATCCCATCTTGGATGGGGCGCTCTGTACGGAAAACAAATCACCTCGGGCGATTGGAACAAACGCGTGTCTCGGTTCTGTTGGTCATATTAATGGCAATCCATTCTTTCCGAAAATTACTTAGACACAAACACGGCAAATACTGACCGAAAACATATCTTCTATGGCCTATGTCAATCACAAAGGCGGGCCTGTCCGTGCTCTGTACCGTCTCGCTACAGCTATTTTGGCCGAGGCCTCGGACAGTGGAATTTATCTGCAGTGCGCACATATTACAGGGCGAAAGAATGTAGAAGTCGTTTATTGGTCGAGAACACCCGACAAGCACAACGGGATGTTACATCCAGGGGTGCTCAGGTACATAAAGACAAAGTATGGGGTCCACATACTGTGTATCGTTTCGCAAGTTGTCAGAAAGCGCAACTATCGCGGTTCAACAGTCGATATTATAAAAAGTCTGGGTTTTGAGGTTCAACCGTAAGAGGCATAACTAAATATGGTGGCTCTACCTCCCCCATCTTTCCTCATAAAGACATTGACCCTTTCCTTACCTTTCAATTAGAGAGTCGGCTACGAACTTTTCATACCCCTTACATGACGGGGTATTGGGTAGATAAATTGACTCGGGGCATGCACTATCATATGCATTCCCCTTAAATTTTCCTTAAAAATTATTAAATACTTTCTAAAGTCTATCCCTTTCACTCTCCAATCCAAAACCTCACCACTCACTCCAATGCTATCCCAAGTGTCTACATGCTCGTGGAGGTTACCTGCTATCTAATGTTCCAGCTCAAAACTACATCCCACTCATAACGAATAAAATTAAATGTCAATTTAAGTTAGAGGAGCATTTCCTCAGTCTCCATCCCTGAAAGTACAGGTTTAAACTGTTCTACAAGATATATTAAACACCTTTCCTAGGTGTACAAGAAAGTGTCCATTCACCAAAATTCCAAACTCTGGCTGTCCACATTAGACGAACTATAGTTATTTGTGGCTCAATCTAACTTCATTCTTTCTTAACCTTTGGACGGTTATACATAAAATGCCCCATCGCATTCCACACAAAGCAGGGTTCCTTCTAGCGGGGTTCTAGGTCTACCCCCCTGGCGAGATGGGGGGGGGGGGGGGGGGGGGG
>NW_018485508.1:0-5608 GCF_002113885.1 Mizuhopecten yessoensis
ATTTCGTTTGTTTGTGCTGCTTACTTTATGTGGCGTACGTAGTGACGGCTAAACCTGATTGTTAGGTTTTGGTCGGCGATGGATGTAGCAATACTCGGGATGTGATGTAGTGGCACGTTATATACATCTATAATTACAAGTCAGGTCACGGCGATCTGTAATTACTGCAAGGTTACGTGTTTTCGTGACTTTATTCTTAACGAGAAAATTAACAAATGTCTTTTGAGACTCATCTTTTCCTATTATAACACACGGCCACGAGCGATGCACTGTGAGCATCATGTTCAAATAATGCATGAATGTCGAAAAACAACCCATTGCTGTTCATTGATGATCGCAATATCTCAACTTTGTCATAACAGGCTCAGACCATGGCGTTTCTGTAAATATAACATGGGAGACTTGCAGCTGAAGTTCTTAACCTTAATTATTAACTGTGGTCTACCAGATACCCAGGTCCAGGCACGGACCCATCTGCTAACAGCAGGTCGTAAACAACTTATAACTTAAGGCCATGCAGAGCCATTCATAGACGTTACGGGGTGATATGAAGTAACTTTGGCATATCATTCATTAATTTTTATTTTTGAAAGGAAGCGAAGACTGACCGCATGTGTTTGCTTTGCACTTTGATTCAACTTTGTGCTTCGCATATATGCAAACGGCATAAAACGGCACACGGGAAAGCTTTGTTTTCACCAAAGACCACCTCGAAGAACACAGTTTTTTTGCATATTGGAAATATATCTTACTTGCTAACCTGTTAGCTACATTATGTAATAATTGATCATATTCTTATCTGCATACTGACCTTGTACACACCTAACATTGTATATGTGTAGACTGACTTTGTACACGATAGCATATTTGCAGTAGACTTGGTCATAGATATGTATAAATACGATAACTATATATATTCCTCTATGTACATCCTAGACATACGGTGCCATTCATAGAGGGTTTTGACCCCACGCTTAACACCACATCAAAATGTGTGTGGAGTGATTTAGCCACCAGAAGGCGATAGTATAAAATATATGGATACACTGAAATGCCAAAATGTTAAAATGAATCTGACAAATTGTATAACCAGATTCTCATGTAAATAAGCATGTACACACGTAAGAGCATTGGTAACTTTTTGTTCTTTGCGGGTTCCGTAGAAAGTAGCTCAAGGCGATTCGACCGCAACAAAGTGGTATTAAAACAGAAAATAGCACAGAGAGAGGGAGAGTGAAGGTCAATTGTGGTCTCCTCGTTGCCCCTGAGCGCACGGCACAGAGCAATTACGCCGATTATACACGGGGTTCCGCGTTATTCGCATTAAATAAAAAGCGTTTTATCATGCATTGAATACAGAAGTCCAGTTGTTATGTTCCCTACCCTGCTGAGGTGCGTTATAAATGCAAACAAGTATCCATGTAAGATTAGGTTTACGGTCATTATTGTTGTGAAACAACCTACTATTTTGCACTTTGTTTTGTCAACATAGGTTGGATATGAATGGTAAGTATTCGGTCGCTTGGTCGTAACTCCGACAACATGTACTACACGTCTGTAATACTCAGCTAGGTCTCCCGAGCCTCACGTCAGTCCTCATTTCTCACTGGGTCCTAAAGGGAAAATAACTGGTAGGAATACATGCGGACTGACTTTGCGACACTACAGGGAACACGAAGATGAAGCGTTTTAAGAACCAGCACGTGCGCACACCTGTAAACTTGGAGGTGATAAAGTGACTTTTGTGGCCTGCGCTCCGCACGACCTGCCTGGCTGTCTTACTGTCGGTCGGATATGGTGTAAGGACACGTGTTCTCCTCCGTTTGGAAATCACCAGTAGCTTGTTGTCTATTATTGGGTTCATGCACTTGTACTGAATCGGTATCAAATAATGGAAAGCAATGAATGGCAATGGTTATTCCAAGATAGCTGCAGTCGCTTAAAAAACGATTTACGCGTTACTTTTTTGAGTTATTGTCGATTCATCTGGCATGAAGTGCAATGCTCTACCAGATAAGCCAATCGGTGTCTAGTTATTTTTAAAAAAGTGAAAATAACAATCTTAAAATGCTGTCTGGCGCGATGGTAGAATTAAGGTCAGTTAGGTCAGACGACTTAATACTTTCAGTGAGAAACGGACAACTTCAATCTTTCAGTGAGAAATGGTCGACCTAAATATTTAAGTGAGAACTTGACTACCTAAATCCTTGAGTGAGGAATACACGATCTTAATATATAGATAGGGGCTGGACGACCATACTCTTTTAGTAAGTCATGATCGACCTAAACATTTAAGTGAATCATGGACGATGATTGAAATATGTATTTCAAATGCTATTTTGTTTCTATCGATGCTGACTGTACTGATCATCTTAATTTGCGCGTGTGTTGAAGAAAATTATTTGTTGTCGGAGCTGCAGCCAGGGGTATCAAATAGTTGTTACGATTCCATAACAAGCAACATATTTTGTAACCATCTTGTCAATGATATAGGAGAGAGATACACCGCTCTGATTTTTTGTTTGTCTTGCCCAAAAATACATATAACACTTCACACCAGAAATTATACTTTGGGCTATCTACTCTATTTACAAATATCAATTTAGTTTTTGTTTGATGCGTACATTATCAGTCTTGTGATATATTTTACGGAGAAGTTGCCTCCTGAGATTTTATTACTTTTGTCTGTATCTGATGGTAGCTGTGGGTCGTCTTCTGAACAAAAGCATATTCCAATATCATAATAATTAACATCACCATAGCTCCTTCCACGTATACCATCAAACAGGGGAATTATGTGTGCTATTATTGTCTGAGTATTAACTGTGGTACTATCTCAGCCAATAAATTTACAGATAGACACAAATTCATGTAAGGCTAAACCCTTCGCCAGTTCATGCGAGCCTAATATATACTTTACCTCCCGTCCAATCATCGATCACAAGCCGAACAAACACAAACACCAGATAATGTGGTCAACTATTTTCCAACTCCTGAATAGTCTCTGTACCAGAAAACAATCCCTAGCCGAAAGGTAATAGTAAATATGCCTTGCTCTATTCGTCATATGTTAATTCAGGCATCAGATGTATACCCATCTAAGTTCCCTACGACTATTATATGGACTACGTAATCAGAAAGTCATATGTCCCGTTAGGGGTATCCAGCACGTAATAGATATCTGCCTCCAATGGTTCAAACTAACCTGTGAAGTCATGGGTACTGACCCATAAGACATATTGTCAGCAAGCCATCTTGTGTGGTGGTTCCCGAGGTGTACCCTCCTGAACTATTCCCGTAACACTCCACCAGGAATATATAGATTATGTGGTAGACTTTATCGAGTCACTCTGGACTACACCGACGTTGATGACCATCCATAAGTCTACTCCAAAACAAACAATTCCGATAACACAAACATGACACAAAATCCAAACAATCTGAAACAAACCAAATTATTATAACAAAATGTATCTCTTCACCCTATACAATATTATTGCAATGCATATGTACGTCCGCATCGGTATTGCATCACGATAGAAATCTGTAATAGAAATCATCCGGAAGTAAAATTGAAACAATGCAACGATAACATGCTTATTTGAAATTGAATAAGTATTTCTGAGGCTTAAACAATTATATTTCAGAGCTGGTCCGGAAAATGTGCAATAATATTGTTTCAAGAATCAATCTTATGTCAGAGTTCGAATTAGGTTATCATAAAAAAATAGTATTGCTCTTGTAAATACATATGTATACCTCATTCCTGAGAAGGAATGATAAACCACCTCTTACTAATGATCTAATACTAGTGTCACTAATCATTAGATCGATTAACAGACAACATTATGATTATTTCGATCACTGTGTCCACTGTCATCCATTTTCAGTTGTCCTACTACAATGTACCTTGTAAGGCCCCTGTCGATCAGGGCCGTCATTGCTTCAAAGTTAGCTCATTAACCATTACCTCAGGAAAGAATAACTTGTTAAATGATACTTCACCTTCAAGCCTTTGCAGCCTAAAACTGTGTAATATCAATGTTGAACAAACACTATCTGTTATAAAAGTTACATGGCCCAAACCTCATGGTATTTTATTTTGTTTACTTAACGAAAAACGTTCAATGTCAATATATTGAGGATTTCCCAAACTGAGAAACCCAGTGAAGTGACATCAGCTTTTGAGTAATGTTATAATTGATAAATGGTGATTGAGGGAGGGAGGACCAGGATTGTCCTATGTAATAATTCATACATGTACATGTAGCTATTGGATGGATGTTTAACACCTTTCAATGACGACAAACATGAATAATCTATCTTTAAAGATCTGTAGATGATGTATATGTCAAACACAAATCTATTTAAAGTTAACGTTACCGCCAGTCTACCAAAGTTTTCATGAAGGAATCGGGACAGTAAGAGTCACATAGTAACATAGAATGGATCATAACCGAGTTAAAAGGTCAATTCCCTGTAGTAGTGGCGTGTGCATAATAAATGATATAGCTAATGTGATTTTAATATCTGTAATGATTATTAAGTATCGAGGCTAATAGATACGACAGGGTAACGATGTTCATATACTTCAGGTTCTTACATCAAGTATTGTACTGAGGACAAAAAGGTTACATTTATCTGTACTTGATAACTTATATCTATGTCACCTTTTTACAAAACCTGTTCAGCTCTATAAGAACATGATGATTTTTCGTCTTGTTTTTAGCAAAATAATACATGTGCAAGCAAACAAAGATACAAAGTACATTTATCACATCCCTCAATGAGAATCAAAGTGTAACCATTCTGCAGACGATCTGTGCGAATCTGTTCGGTTCTTTTGGTACGGTGATCTCCGGATCCATTAAAGATTTGGTAGATTCATATCGGCAAAACGTCACGAAAGCGATAAAGGAAAACACAGTTCATGGATATATACCTAGGGATGAGAGAGAAGAATTGAATCCGGCAATCTGTATGTGTGAACACGTACTGGTGCTCTGGAGGAAAATGTGAGAACAGTACAAGAATAAGTACAGATGTAATAGGATTATCAATTGGAACGTTATTTCTAGTCATGTTGTCAGTGAGACCAGACACTACAAATAGTTTATCAAGGCTAAATCTGAACGTAACATCTGGTCATGTCGACGATAAGGCTGGTCAAATTGTCTGCACCTGCAGGTTTGGGACCGAACAGGCCTGGTGTATCCAAAATAGGCGACTTCTGTTTGGCCCCCAGCAGAATAATGGGGTTTTCCTGATTTTCTTAATCTCAGGCCAGCAAATGAAATACCCCCCTCCAGTGTAACACTTAGGATTTCTATTTATCAATCTCTCTCAAGACCTTTCTTTTCGGCGTTGACATCTTCGGCACCAGTCTTCATATGACCCTGACAGTTGTGAAGACATTAACCACCTTACAGACATAGCAAACAGCAGTGTCGACTGTAAGACTGAACAGTAACATAGCAAATAGCATTGTCGACTGTAAGACTAAACATTAACATAGCAAATAGCATTGTCGACTGTATACATACATTTTTAGCAAATCTTAGACTGAAAGGATGAGTGTCTATAAGGCCCTTTTTTGGGCCCCGGTATA
>NW_018485509.1:0-5611 GCF_002113885.1 Mizuhopecten yessoensis
ATCATCATCATCATCAAACCCTCCCTGGCCTAAATAGTCATAATCTCAATCCAAATACGCCTATAATCGAATACTGTTTATGAAATGGCTCATCTTGGAGCTGACTTAAATCAGTACTATTACGTCACATGCAACGGGAGGTTATTTAATTTCTTGACTACACTGCAATTTGCAATATAAATTTAAATGTTCTGTTAGTTTCATATTCATTACTTATGTTATAAAATATTACGGAATACACTCGACACAGGCTTACATACCAATACAGTTTGTTATAAAGTGGACAATTACTTTTGGAAAGCACTAGAGTACTTTTTCTCAGGGAAGCATTGTAGGAGTTTGGATTAGAGTTAAGTTTAGACAGGTTACTTCTTTGCAAAGGAATGCGATAAACAAAACAGACAACGCATCACGTGCATGTACATATACTGCAACAAACAATAGTTTATCTTTAGAGTGTAGCTTACACATATATGAAGTACAACTTGCACTTTAATGGGGAAAACTACACTAATAAGAAGTTAAAATGCAAAACGACAAACACACACATACATAGCAACATACATAAAGATGCAGTAAAACATACAAATGAAATCGTGTAGTATCAAACACCACCTACATTTACATGCAGAGATCTAACTAAAGTCTAAACAATCTGAGTATTTAAACTAACCTAATACTTCATAGCGTTATATATAATGTTTTTGCCGGCAAGGTTGTACACAAATTAAGTATAAATGATCTACCGATCCTATATTAGTATGCGTGCTTGTAAGTTATGACAACATCACTGACTCACCTAGGTGACCTCCAGTAAATACAAAATCAGCTAAATCCACGTGACCCATGAGGACACGGGTATAGCATTCCTAGAGCGAAAAGATATCTTAATATTAAACATTCTCAGTAAGTAATTAAAGTTAAAAAAAACCATGGAGTTAACGGGAGGAGGGGGGAGGGGGCAATCAAGCCATGCGCTAGATCATGGACTCACCAAGTTTACCCCCGACGAAGACGACATCGGCAAAGTCAACATGACCCATAAGAACACGAGTGTAACACTCCTATAAATAAACAGAGGCACACACAACCAGCTGAAGAGAACTAAACATATATCACCCACGCGTATGATGTTGATTGGAGGCTCGGTACTCCGTGAGATCCTGGTACATGAACATATCCGCTGTACAGGTTCTCATGTTCTCACTGCAATATCTCTTTGGCATGTGTTACATGTACAACAGAGATCCAGTTTTCTTTACACTTACTCACAAATCATCCTCTGAACGGTTTCTAGTCCCTCATAAATGACGGAAGTGGTGATCCAGTGTAAGCTAAGTGCGTTTTGAATGTTTTGCTTTATGGTCGCTATAGAATAAATGGATACACTTTGCTTAGTATAAATAGTATTACCTCACGTATACTATCTATTAGGCTTTAATATGTAAGTGCTACTATCAATAATGTATTGGATAACTTATTTTGTCGGGTATTTTATCAGACATAAACCTAAATAAAAGTTAAATGTAAAGCAATAGGGTACACGATAACTCGCAAGGTGGATAGAGCAATAACACGTGTATATAAAGTAGGATAATAGTACATAAACTAGCAGCAAGATGAACTGGCAGGTATATACCACCACCAAGGCCTGTGACACAAGGAAAAAATCAGAGAGATTCCGGGTAGCCGTAATGTAAATATGTTCTCCCTGAACTTACCGTACAAATTAGATGGCCAAATTGTAACGGCCAAATTAACATGACCTTTTAACACTAGCGTGTAACATTCCTGTAAAATTTATACCAAAAGTGTTAAATAGCTTCAGAATGATCAGAACGATGTACATATATGGAGCTTCAAGCTGTGTTGAGGAAACATCTGTGAATCGCAAAAAAAATTCTTCACGAAGTCATGTTTTCTTCAATCTCGTTTACCTACTGTTTCTAATACCTGTACAAAAACATTGCGTTTAAACAATATCATTACTTACAAACACCGTTTAAGATTACAAAGAACAAGACATCTCGTTGAAAAAAAAATTTGATTTATGACTTTTTTAAAAAATATGTATGATGTCCGCCATTTTGGCTTAATGCATTTCCTTTCGAATATAACTATAAAACTTATTATCAATAAAACTTATGAAGGTCTACAAACTGTTAACATGAAGAATTACTCTAGGGATGATATTGTACACATGCTTTAGTTGTCATACACTTGTTTGAATAATTCAAAACAACCCACACAATATTCTTTATTTCTCTCTGGTGATCAAGGCGGACACTATACCAAACTTTCAGAATGACCTTGTTACGCCATGGGATTGTGAAAGCGGTTCATAATTGTGGGTCTCCTAGACTAATCGTATTAATATTCATGAACTAGGCAGTGTATTTTTGTATTGCCGCTATGGATTATGTTGTCAATTCGAATTTCTAAATTACTCCAAAGTTCTCGACATATCGATGATGTGTAGCAAGTTTGGTCTATAATACTAAATTACTCGAAATTGATCGATATATCGATGGTTTGCAGCATGTTTAGTCGAAAGCAAATCGTTTGCTTAGACATACAAACCAAATAACACGGACTCTTTGTTAATGCTTAAAGATGTCAATTATATATATATATATAACAGTCTTATACTCATTAGTTATGTTTACTTTTTAGGTGAAACACGTTTATTCTCATTTTCCATCAGATAAAATTCGATTGAAAAAATGTTGCATGTGCCTAGGAAGTCCAATGGAAGTCAGTTGTTGGTAGAGCCCAGAAACGGCGTTAGAAAAAATTATGTAAATAACATAAAGCTTGATACGACGAAACAGGATAATGCAACGTTACTGAAAATTAAACAGACGCAGCATTAGATAGCAGATTGTTACCTTTTCATATGCTGTGGGATTTCCAAAATGAAGTGTTCTTGTAACGTCTGTGGTACCGTCCCTATATCAATGAATCAGTATACTTAGTTTACAAATATATTGATAACTTCAGATAAAAAATTATCATATAAAACCTAGCGCTTAAAGTGTTCTGATTTGACCTCCTGATTAACCAAATACATTTTATGATATTCACTTTTATACTTTTTTACTTGTAGTCTTCCTTGCTTAGTTGATATTTCCGTTACGATGCCTGACTAAAGTGATACCTTCGTGTACTACAAGATTCTTTCATGTACTAAGTTAAGCCTGCCTAAAGTATTACTTTTATGTACTACACCTGACTAAAGTTATACTTTCATATACTAGGCCTGACTAAAGAGATACTTTTATATACTAGGCCTGACTAGGGGCATACTTATATGTACATGTACTAGGCCTGCCTAAAATATTACTTTCATGTACTAGGCCTGACTAAGGTGATATTTTCATGTACTGTGCATGACTAAGGTGATTCTTTCATGTACTAGGCCTGACTAAAGTATTACTTTCATGTACTAGGCCTGACTAAGGTTATATTTTCATGTACTAGGCCTAACAAAGTTGATGCTTTCATGTACTAAGCCTGACTAAAGTGATACTTTTATGTACTAGGCCTGACTTAGGTCATTCTTTTATATACTAGGCATGACTAAGTTGATACTTTCATGTACTAGGCCTGACTAACGTGATACTTTCATGTACTAGGCCTGACTAAGGGCATACTTATATGTACATGTACTAGGCCTGACTCAAGTATTACTTTATGGTTCTAGGCCTGGTTAAAATGATACTTCCATGTACTAGGCCTGACTAAGGTGTTACTTTCATTTACTAGGCCTGACTAAGGTGCTATTTCATATACTAGGCCTGACTAAGTTGATACTTTCATGTACTAGGCCTGACTAAGGTGATACATTCATGTACTAGGCCTGACTAAGGTGCTAACTCATCTACTAGGCCTGACTAAAGTGATATTTTCATGTACTAGGCCTGAAGAAAGTAATAGTTTTCAAAAGATTTATATGTACACTGCACATGAAGGAATTATTATGAGATGCATATGCATTTAGCTACGATGGAACTTACAGGTACTGGCCACCGGAGTCTAGAAGGAACATGTCAGAGGTGGTGATAGCTTTGTCCGTGTCATTGGTGGGGAAGTAGTGGATAATTGCTCCATTTGACCCGGAGCCCGCTATGGTGGGGAAGCTGAGGCCGCGATTATCCTTTACAGCACTGGCGAAAAACACAGAAATCTTACACTGGTAAATACGGTAAATCCAAAATATATTTTAACTACAAATTATATCCTTGGATCAGTTGTTCGTCGAAAATATTTCGTAATTCATTCAAAATATGTTTCTGTACTTTTACGCATTTATAATCAAATATGAGGATTGTACATAATAATCGAACCGGTGTTGGTTCGACAGTTACTGTAGTGCCGGATTTTGCAAATAAGGTAAAGTAATCACTTAGTCTATGGAAAGATGTAAGCAGGTAAATTTATCAAAATCTGTTTGAGAATAAAAATTGATTTAACTTTCCATGGAAAGGTCACTTAAAATGTCTTTTGGCACACAATCAAATGTACATGTAGTATTCAAACCGTCCCACAAACATTTGTCGTTATATTACATGAACCACTGTTTTAACTGACATGATTCCTCAATGTGTTTAACGGATATGTACCGTAAGACACTTTGATTTAAAGAATACATAATTTGAGACAGACCAGTCATCATCACATATGGTGTACATATTGCTAATACAGTACTAGTAGGTCGCTCTTTATTTTAAGTAGTAATGGCGTGGTAATGTCGATTTACCTTCACAAAGTGTGTTACTTACAATCTGTGCTGTTTAAGATCTGCAGCAGCTGACACTTCTGTCCAATGCTTTTTTTCTTTCACCTTTTTAAAACAATTTTTTTAATAATATCAGCATATGATTTGCTGTAGTAATTGAAGATTTAACGGAACCGAACTTTGTGGCATACTGAGTACTTATCGAATCTCCTTACTTTGGAGAGAAAATGTATGTTTTACCATCAACTTTAACTTTTGAATTGTAAAACAAAACTTCATCTTGCTTAATGCTCAAGTTTGCTTAAATTATTGATTAAAAACAAAAATCAAATTTTCCTCCTTGGAAGTAATTTTAGGCAAATGTATTCTGCAGCGCGCTTTATCTCCAAACAAAAACTCAGAAATATGGAAAGTTTGTTAATGAAATAAAACGTAACGAAAGAAAAATTATCTGGTTAAAGATTAAGAAACTATTTCAGAGTACGCTTTACCTATTCGCGAGACTGATGCATGTATTATGTCGTATGACAGTAAACTATATACACTATTACACATACATTATAACAAGAACAGTGTTAAAAGCACCAAACGACAGACTTACTTCTTTCTCCAGTTTTGCCAGAAATTTGATCAGTGCAACTGCATCTCTGATCTGAAATTTAGAACAAAAAGTAACAAATAAATGAGACAGTGTCGAAATACTTCCTACAGCATTTGCGATATATTCATGGAGATAAAACAGTAAGTGTTACTCACGTGGGAGTTCCGCATGCCTTGCTGTTCCACCGTATTTTTCTGAGCCTTCTGCAAGGCGGCGGGTGTGTTGCCTTGAAGAACCCTCTGAAATAAAACAATTTTGCTAGCGTTTACGTT
>NW_018485510.1:0-5616 GCF_002113885.1 Mizuhopecten yessoensis
AGTAAGGAGTAAGGAGTAAGAAGTGACTGAAAGACATAGTAGACACAGCTGGAACTTTTACAGGGATTAATAGATATATATACGGCAGTGCATCGCCCTCAGAGTGAACCTGGCCTAGCGACATGGAGCAGGAAAAAGTCACAACAGTTTAGCATGATTCATATCATTTTAAACAGCTCACATATCAAAACCATGTGGATTGAAATCTAAATAGCTGAATATCTACAAACTTCAGGCACATTAGTCATACACATATATAAACAAAACTTTCTTCAAAGTTTAGTCAATAATTCAACTCAACCATTTTAAGATTAGTCATGAGACAAGGTATATTTTTCTACATGAACAAGCAATGCTAAAGAGTAACACTAAGTTACTGGGGTTTTATTTAAATTAACGGAGATTTGTCACGGATAACATTGCTGTAATGTACCAACTAGTGCCAGGAATTCTGACAATATTATACTACCGTTTATTCAGATGATATGTATAACATTTAAATATGTATTGATTAAGTTTTATAAAATCAGTGTGTACACCTGAATATCAAATTCATACATTTTTGTATATCACTCCTTCTGTGATTTAATTGAAAGGTAGCATCAATTACAAATACATCACCTTAAATGTATATCATGCATTGCACATAGGTCAAAACTTTGGAATATATTAGCCATTAAAAGAAATTTGATTCCTTAACTTAATATAAATTTAATTAGTTCAATCCTCTCAAGGAGTAAATCAACAAATCTTGCTCAAATTTAAGCTAAAACATATACTTGTTTGAACTCTCTCAACTGATTTTGGAATCCAATTTATCTTCAAATAAATGTCATTTAGTTTAATCCTCTGAAATTAAATCCATCAGGCATCAAATTTACATCAAAATAAATGTAACACAGTTTAACCCTCTGAAATCATGTCAATCAATACCGGAACACAAGGCGATATATATATATGCAGCAAGGCTGAACCCTCCAAAATTAATTGTGAATTACTTCCAAGGTACTTACAAGTTGAAACCCCTCAAAAGATCAGTAATCAGAAAGTATTAGCCAAACAGGTGTCTCCCAAGGTTGACTTCAATATTATCAGATTCAAAATGCAGTGGTTATACCCTAGCTCCCCACAGATATAACGGTGTAAATAAAGACATATCAGTTCATCCCTGAATCTCCTTATCATCTTTAAGCTACGACACTAACAGTCTGTTGAGGTCCTTTATAACTGAACCCTGAATGACAATGAATCAGAATTACACACATTACCTTTGTCATCAGCTCCTGTCATCTGTGTAGGTGACATTTACTCAAGGTGAAAGATAATTAGATTTTGGTTCTATAGTGCTTTTTCTTAAGGTTTACTTTCCACATACCAACTCCTTGTTTTCCCTGACCGGTACACTGGGTCAATGATAATCTGATTACGATTCTCATTAATTAACCCTATCAGGACAGATTGGTTAACTTGCTATCTTCCCATAGGTGGTTCACTAAGCTAACAAAGATCAAACAGGCTGATAAACTTTAAACTGCCCAGCTGGACCGTTCAATGGAAGCATGGATTTGGATAAGACAAATATCCTTCAAAAAATGTTATCAATGCAATACTCTTCCAACCCTCATAAAGTTCCACACTAATGTGTAACAAATATATCCTTCTGCCGGCAGCCCAATTTTTCTTGTACTTTGTTATCTCTCTTCATTAATTTAAACTACTCCTTTAATTCATAAATAATCAACACCAATTATAATGTATTGTTCGATGTTGATATTCTATTGGAACATCGTGGCTACAAATTTCTTGCTGGGATCATCATTTCTCAGGTGATGCTATACAGTCAGTAGGTGTTTGTGTATCTCCAATCAATACACCTGTACAGGAGCTTTGATGTCCCCCGACCCTGCAGATAAAGGACACAACTGTCTACCTGTGTCCAGCATGACTCACCAACTGGTCAGATAGGATGTGGGTAAATGACCTTTTTATCTGCCTCATCAATATACTCCGGGCATGCGAGCCTCACTGTATTAATCTCCTATGTCATTACAGCCCCTGAGTGTAGATTAGTAAGGGAGACACAATGTATTATGAACCCCTGGGGAGGCAGTTCACCACGCACAACAACTGATAATATCCTAAAGTTACTTGATGTACAGTGTTAAAAGCATTGACATAATTTCATAATACATAACAATGTAGCGGTGTACATACAATTTTATTGGACATATGTTATAGTGAAATAAGAATTAGGATTAGACTTCCACGTTTATATATGCATATGTACCTCGTAACTAGAAAATCTATTTTAAAGGTACTCTAGTGACAAAAATGTTCCTTTACCAACTTAAAGAAGATAAAGAATCGGCCAAAAGATTTTTCCACACAAAAAGTTGATCAGTACATATTTCAAATGTATGACATATATCATGACTATTGAATCAAGGAAAGTTGAAGGTCAATAACTAGCTGTTTAAAAAAAAAAGTATTTTCTTTTAATTGCTAAATATCTGAAAGTATGGCATTTAATACAAAAAATGTGATTGTCCATTTTTATTCCAAATTTGAGTTTAGGATATATATTACTGAATTCATGGTCTTTTAGAAGGGTGAACTCAATCTTTAGAAGAATGTAAGTATACATTGTATAATGAACTTTCAATCGGTACTTAGCTACTTATGAAATATTTTCTGTGTCAGCTTTTAAGCTACTCAAGTTATCTAGGTCAATCTATGGTAATGTTCCATAACAATTTCTTGGCAAATGAAAAACTAAATGTATGCCTCATAAAAACTTAGCCAGCCATCAATGAAGTGCAGCTGTATGTATATACTCCTGAAGTCAGGGCACCAGCTGCTCCGCTATAAAGTCCCCCACCCCCATCTCACATGCATGTGTGTAATTTACGTGTGTAATGTACTAGTTACCATGGACTCCAATCATTGTTCCTGGGTACTCTGTTGGCAGCGAGACCAACATCCCCTTCTGTCTGGATCCTGCTAATCCTGTTACCAATCCACACAAGTCTGCTGACTCAGTCAAAAAAAAAATTTCAAGTCTTGCTGATTGAGGTAAATCTCAGGAGAAATCGGAATCACTTTTTTCCTCTTAAGTGACAGTTTATGTAAGGTGCTGTCTACATGTCTCCAATATATTGCAGATTTGAAAAAATAAAAATTGGAAATAAGCTGGAATTACATTCGACACAATAATTCCCACGTGACTATATATTGTGTGTCTAATTATCAAGGTTTGTAAACAGTATAATTTTGAGTTGTAAGAATGTTATCCTCCAGTAGGTGTTTGTTCACAGTCAAATAGGTGCTTCAAAGACCTCTTCATCCGAAGTGAATTGCTTTGTTTAAGAACTTTAAGGACACACTTTCATTGATCGATGACACAACATTACAAGTAAGATTTATCCCTTGCCAGTGCACAACTGCTGTAATCTGAGGCCACACCAAACTATATCACTGTTGAAAGTCCACACCTAAATCTTCATTAAATGAGATTTTGTTTTCACCATGAACTCAAATTAAAATGCAACCATGATTCAGCAGATACATGTCTAATCAAAGATGTTATTTGAAGAAGACAGCCATCATTATGTCCAAATTTTTACAAATCTTAACTTTGATCATGTCTGTGCAGCTGTCAAAACACAATGGCACCAGCGTTACTCATCTGTGTAGGAACCACAACTAAAGATATAACACAAGGAGTTGATGTGTTATTACTCCCATTCACGATATGTCAATACGTCCAATGTATAGTGAAGTCTGTATGGTTAAATATCAGGAATGCTTTAACTACAGCACCAATATGGTTTAAATCACATTACAGTGTAATATTTATTGTCACTTTGGCACTTTGAATGTGATCAGGCTAAAGATATTCCAGCCCAATAAACATTCTTTGAAAAGCAAATTGCATTGGAAGAAAAATCACAAATTCCAATCCAGTATTTTTACAACTCAATAAAATTGATTCCAGAGAGAACCCATTATAAGAGTGCCCAGTGTTTGCAGTCTGTTGTGTCTCGATCACTGTCACTTGACACTGTGTTCCAATGTTATTGACTCAGCACAATCAGCTGGTTGCCCTCACTTTAAACATTTCGGACATGTAGTGACACGGCAGTACCTAATCCTCAAGTACTTTAATTCTTCCACTGGTCAAACAGTTAAATCTCCAATAATCACGTTACTTTACAATGTTAAACACATTGTTGAATATATTACATAAATGACAGCTCATGTTTAAGAGGTGCACCATCTACTTTTACCTGACTATCACACTCATTAACACCTGTACCGTAACGAGCTACTCCCGTACTGACCGTACTGACCGGTATTATACAGTCGCTGTGATAGCTCACCAAACCAGGATATAAAAAACGCTCCTGTTATTTAAAGCTGGTTGAGTCATTAGACGTCACCGCTCAAATAATAACACTGCCTCACAGCACAACTTTCCATAACAAATTCATTCATAGGGTAAGTTTGGATTTCTCCTGGTGTAATGCACATACAAATGTAGGACTCCAGCTGGTCCTAATGTACAAGCTGTCTGCTAGCCTGCTCTCTAATATAATATGATCAGTCCCCTGACATTGCCAGTAGCTTTGCTGTCCTCTGTCAGACTGAAACTACCGCCATACTATGGCCATACTATTATGGGTCTGGCTAAATATAGCACAAATTCCTCCATATTGATATCTGTCACACATGGTACAGCTTTGAACATTGGGGTTCCTGAGGGGAAACAACCAGGTACTTAATTACATGACATAACCTGTCGGTGCCCTTCAGCTATGCAGTTTATTATTTTGTTTGAAGTCAAATTAAAGTCACTTGTATGATTTTGTTAAATATCCTGAGGGAATAGGATAAAAATTTCACAAAATCAGTGTAATGTTGTCTTTTTTTGTTATAGTTAATATTGACAAGCTCAATGTTTTATCTTCAAAATTGCAATATTTTTCTTTTTTTGTAAATGTGAGTAATAAATGTCTGCAATTTTTTCACAGCTTTTGAAAATTAAAAAAACAATATCATTGGAATCAATATTTATATAAACCATACAACGTTACACTTCATCAATCTTTTAATTGTAAAAATCAAGCTATTTTATTTTGTCATATTAACAAAACAATTCAAAATTTTAAAATTATTAATTTAGATTTAAAAGTTTTCATTGAAAAAATCTATATGTATTCATTGTAGGAATGAAAATTCAAATTTGATCAAATATATGTGCGGACATCTGCCAGTAAAAATAAAGATCAGTAAAACTCTTTGACAAAATGTCAATCCTAAATGTTGAATGATGATTAAAACCCAGATAACTATAATATTGCAGATGTGAAAGTTGAGAATTACAGCAAAGATATAAAAAGAACCTTACTGGTATTTTCCATTCTTTCACACATTGACCACAATTACCAAATACTGTGTAGGAAATAAAGATCATTAAAGATTTAAAGAACAGCATTATTCAAAATTATCAGCTCTAAACTTGATTTGTAAGCCAATTATATTTTTAAGGTCTACTTAAAAAAAAAAAATCATAATGAAACAAGAGGCCCATGGGCCTAAACGGTCACCTGAGTCTAC
>NW_018485511.1:0-5620 GCF_002113885.1 Mizuhopecten yessoensis
TTGTTTGTATTGTCAGAAACACTTTTATAATTGATTTTCATGTTTCTTGCAGTTTACTACAACGATGACTGGGATGTGAGGTACATAAGGCAATGTGCCGCGAGTGGAGAAGTTGGAGATAATGAAGGCCGTAGTTGCAAGGACAGGACAGGCACATATCGTGTCAAAGTCCGATACTGTCACTGTAACAACCAAGAGGGATGTAACGGTGCCAGCAACATCAAAGTTCCTGCCCTTCTTCTTGCCGTGCCACTTCTCACATCAATAGGACTGTTCTTTTCAAAATATTTATGAAATTAAAAATAACTTAGAACTCTTTTTAAACAAATTATCTCAGGGTTTTCACTTAGAAATTCAAAAGACCAGAGATTTAACTGGCAGCTGTAACTGAATTGCTTTTATGTGAGATTCTGTTATCAAGCTGTCAGTTAATGCAGAGAGTGAAAACAGGAGACCAACCACATTTGCATTTTGGGATTCAGAATACTTTGATTAGGACCATAAAAAAACCAAACACAATTCTCTGGCATTTCATCTTTGGGCCAAAACGTGATCATGAAGACATGAGTTCAAGATTTGAAAACCCTGATCTGTTTTGTGGGATAATGGTAATTTTATCTTCTTTGACAGTATATGAAAAGATTCTTTTAAAATACTTTCCTTTCTGTATTGGATTCACTCATTTTGCTTTAGAATAAGATATATATTTGAGCCCTTGCTCAACCAAAAGCTTTAGTTGATGACTCAAAATAAAGCAATAATGTCATTACGGAATAAGGAATCTGAAATGTAAATAAATGTACTTTTTATCTGCAGCTTTTTATTATGGTTGGGGAGAGCAGATTATCATTTTGTTCTGTCCCAATAAATTTATTGTAAATAACTCAAATGGATAATAGCTAGAGCTGTTAATTAGTCTGGATTTTTTTCTTCTGGTTTATATTTTTGTACCATTGATTTTTAATGATAACTGAATTTCCTGTCTGTTGTTAGGGAATTGTTATTAATTTTTTCCTTCAAAAATTATGATTATGTGTATATGCAGTTCTTGATCACCTACGCATACAATTAATCATAAATTATACCTGCATTTTTCTTCTTGGAACTGTTCACAGGTTCGTATTTCAATAAAACAGAATATAGCTAAAAATGATATTAAACTGACTAAATCAAGATTCTATTTTGTTCAAAAATTGGCCTGGTTTTTTTTCATTCTATTTTGTTAAAACTGTACATAATATAGGTTCCTATACAGATATTTGTAGACAAATGTTGAAATCTTGAGAGGTGATATAGGAGAATAATATAAACATTTTAACATTATTAATATTACAAAATGCAAATATGTTGTTAACGACTAGCGTCAGATTATTTTAAATTGTTTTAGGATTGGATGAATGCGACTAGTTTAAATATTTGTACTTCACATTGACCTTTTTGTACAATAGATATTGTAAACAGTACCATAAGTTTGTGTTATTTTTAAAATTAAGTAGGAATAATGAAGAAGAACTGTATGGAATTTTTTACTCTTAAGAAAAGCTAATAAACAACAAAATTTAGCAAAGCCTTGAAAGCTACCAGTATTCCATGTTTAGTGGTATGCCTGTTATCAAAGCTATGTGAAACTGGAAAAAATCTTATAAACTGATGAGAAGAATGTGATATGAATGATTATAGACTTGAATGATATGCACTTAATTGTACTATATATAAAGTTGCAAGGATGAAGGAAGGTAAATTGAACATGTTATGAAGCTGTGAGCAATTTTCCTGTTCGTCTTTTGTGTAGTAATGTGCAAATACTAATTGCTTATTAGTGTACAGTTTTTCCATTCTTTCACAAAAAAAACGTTTTTTTATATTGAAAGCATAATATGTATCCTGAAAAATCTTCACTTGATTAATGTGCCATTAGAAATTTTAGCATAGAAATTTATGATGTTGATATTGCCAACAAATTTTTATGCTTTTAGCATAACCTGAACTGCATCCAAATATAAGATTTAATATCAATAAATTCAGTAATACAGATTAAATTTTGTTGAATAGATATAGCAGTTTCAGCTTCCTTTTGGTTTTATTGTAAAGATTTGTATCACAAATTTCATGTGTTTGGTGTCAGTGGTGCATTTTTTTCCCCTGTACCCTAAGATTTTTCTCCAGTATTCGTCTACTTTGAAAAAGGAATGATTCAGGACATTGTTTGGAAATTTTTACATAAAAGCGTCTTTTTCCAAACAATAGCAGTCATGTTTGACTGGTTTTATTTTTGTTTTTTTGTAAATTGTTTGTGTCATATTTTTTAAAAGAAGAGTATTGATTGTGATCACATGTCATTATTTCCTGAGTGATGTGTTGGGCCGATTTTTTTTTTAAATAGATCTATATTCGGTATGTTTATCTATTCAGAATGAATTGAAGGAGATTGTTACTTTAGATTGTTCATTTGATAGATACATAACACTTTTAAATTGTTGTTTTTTGGAATGCATGATGACTTTTTAGTTGCCGTATAAGGTAACTGTAGTAACACTGGTCACAAGTGCCTAGGGCACTTCGTTGTGTTGATGCAAAATGATTCGTATTAGCTGTGTAGTAGGTTGTGCATACCTTTGTGAGCTTTTAAATTCTCATTGAATGAAATATGTCTAAAGCTGAGAACTCTTTTGTAAGTAATTCAACAACCCTTTATTAGATATAGTCTTTAGCAAAGTACTTCAATAATTACTAAGGTTATGGTTATTCTGGTGTTAAAGATGCGAGACCAGCTTTAGAGATGACACAAAATTAAAAGTGATTAGAACCAATATATTAAACAGTATCATTGATTCTTATTTCATTAAAAAAGGCATTTATATATTAACAATGGAAGTGAATAGTAGAACATAACTTTTTTATTATCTTTGTTGGCATTGTCATAGATAACCATGTGCAATATCATTGTGTGTCATCTTGTATTAAACACGCATACTCAAATTATATCTCAGCACACTAATAACCTAAAATGCTACTGTATACAATGAATTTATACCTCCACCGTTTTAATTCCACGGTCCTCTGATAATGGCTTCTGTAGAAAAGCAAATAAGGTAGCCATCTCTATTTCATATCCAACCCTTGGCCCAAAAATCTGTTTCTTTTGAAACATCTTTTACAAGTTCATAATTATAAATAGAAACATTATCAATTAAGTGTTAATGTACCTTAATAATCAAAGTAGACCACATTTCTTGAGATGCAATTGTATACATATCAATATCATTCATCAGTATACATGTGTGACATACAAAACTAATATTAATTTCAAAAACTACTTATTTGCTTTTCTGACAAGTCTTCTTGGAGGAGCTAAATTTTTAAAGTGAAATTGCACATTGTAAGGCCGGTTTTATCTGAGCGAGTGTCGTAGAATGTGTGCGAGCAGTGTCCTTACATTCCCGTGTAACTGTTAGGATGTGATCAGGATCTTTTGTGTTAATAAATGATACCATTTCAGTTTATTTGTTTAGTCTCTTTGTGAATTCATAGACAAGTGAATATCCAGAATATCTCACAAATTGCTTTACTATAAAGACGTATTGTTGTGGTCACATGGTCATTATGAATGTGTAAAGTCCAATACACTATATGCCTGTTCTTGGGAGCTAAATATTTCTTTGTAAATTATAGTTTTAATCTAATGAAACGATCCCATTTACAAAAATGTCACAACATGTGTACTATTTCGGTACACCTGTGAAGACATTTTGACTTTGGTTTGTATGTGTTCAGGACAATTTGACCTGTTTATCTGATTAATATTACTGACTGCTGAAAATAATTTTACTGACTATTGAAATTAATTTGTCTAGTACATACTAAGAAATTGACGACATGTACCTGGTTTGCTATATGTATACACTGAACATTTTGAACCAAATACGACATGAGGATACGCTGATGATAATTATGTATTGAATTTACAAAATGCAAGCAGTTAACAATAATATTGTGTTGGAAGGACAGAGGTGAAGATGATATCCTCATTATTGACCGTTCAAAGCACACATCATCCCTTGGAACAAGAACCATTATTATAACAAAGTGTTGTGTTATGCCAATTAACATGTTTCCTTGGTGTACAGATAACACTAGTATATCACATTCGTGTATAACTGCAGATAATGCTTTAATTATAAACTACGTCTGCGGGGATGTTGCATTCTATAACTATTTAAAAGCCTAATAGTGTCATCTCCATAACATGCATGCAGTTGCTATTTAGTTCGCAAATTCAAGAGCAGATACTGTCTTTCAGTGTGAACGTGGGGAAACTTCCATTAGATCCAGTATGTGTGTTGGCATACTGATGTCTGTTAACCATCCCTGGTTATGTCAAAGTCAGGCAGGTTCCCATGAGTGAATAGTTAAAACAGACCCTATCTAAAATAATACTTCAATTTTTTTTTCAAAACCCCAAAAAGCGGAGTTTTATTCCTATAACTTGTTCTGCATATCAACAAAAAATCATTATTTGTGACACCTACCCTGTGTCCCCATATAAAAGGATTCAAATACATGAAATCGTATTGAAATACATGTAGCTTCTTCCCCTTATACCCCATGACCTTAATGTATGGTGCTATAGCGACAAGCACTGTGCACGCTCGCTGATGTACAAACTGTGACGTACATTCCTTCTGATGTCTGAACATGTAGTACACATGCCGTGAGGCTGTAGTGCACGACCGACTCCTTCAGCAGCTGTTCCAAATCTTACTGTCATCTTGTTCATCACAACAAGGAGCCAGATGTGCGTTTGTCTATGCTTTCACATTTACCATTACAATCAAGTCTACAGGCTGGTATCTTATTTTTCACCGTCCCAAATGGTTGTTGCAAATTTGCGGTAACTTGTTTTTAGGCGCACGTTATAATCCTCAGATGAACCGTGACTTGTATGACAATTAATAACTGAGTGATATTTTGGACACCATATTCAGAAACCTGTTTATAGTATTGCACTATTTCGTATTTGATTTTTAAAACGCCTCTGATATTTCCGAACTGAACTCGTAACTTTACAAAAATCTCGTCTTTTTAGTGGAATTTGCTTCTTTTACCAAGTAAATCTTGTCGTAAGGACGTTGACTATACTATATTATCACCAAGGAAACAATTTCATGATTTTGCCATATATGACCTGCTGAAATTATGGTAGGAATTCATTATTCTAAAAAATTAGACATGTCTGAAAAATCGTCTGTATCAGAATCAAGGAGAAAAAGAAATCATTTTTGGACAAGTGCTCTATATTTATAATAAACCCGAACAGATTAAAGTGTTAATTAGATTAGGTGTATGTCAATGTTATCGGAATTCTAATAGATAGTTGGTACACATTTATATTACTACTGAATGACGATACATCTTACATATCGGTCAAATCGGTACACCAGTGGGTTCGCCTAACAAAGGTTTAAATAACTATCAAAAACAATGCCCTATTAATGTCCGGCTCTTTAAAAGGCATTTAAATCATAGATTGTCTTTGATATATCTGAAAGGCTCCCAATGGGGTTAATTTAACGGACATTTATGAATGCATGAATTCAGAGACGTACATTTGTATATATAT